>NW_022873601.1:0-6626 GCF_010883055.1 Belonocnema kinseyi | reverse complement strand
CTCAGTCGGCATGCAACAAACACTGATCTGATCCACAAGCTATTGATCTCATCTGATGCGTATTTAGCACATTTGAGAGAAAAGTGGAAATATACGGTCAGTACCCTTGATCCAGAAGCTATCGAGCTATTGATCTTGGATCCATAAAGGGCTAAAAAACTCATAGTAATATAGGACTGGGATTCGTGAGAGGCAAGGGGACTCACGATAAAAAAGCACCCCGATTCTTATACTTATTGTAATATATAGAATGTCTTTTTTTCCCTTAAAATTGTTTATAAATTTTATAAATTGTATTGTTCTACTAGGCAAGTCATTGTCAATATAGTTTGAAAAATAATAATAGAAAAACGATTTCTTTCTGACCATAAATATCTGCAATGTACATTCGTTTATAAAATAAACGATTAGTGATGCTTGGCAACATTTTTCCAAAATGTGCATTTGTTCATATAATTTATTTATAAAATAAACATCTATTGCTGGTTTTTAAAATTTTTTTTAGAAAACATCATTGTAAATATAATTTCAGCAAGGTGAGAGGAAAAACCGACTAATTTTTGTTTAAAAACGTCCAAAATGTGAATTTGTTTATATAATTTGTTTATAAAATGAACGAATATTTATGGGTGGCAAATTTTTTTTCTAAAAAATCGCTGCCAACATAATTGCAATACAATAGGAAGAAAAAACGGTTCTTTTCGCCTAAAAACGGCCAAAATGTGCATTTGTTTATATAATTTGTTTATAAATAAACAAATATTGATAGTTGGCAATTTTTTTTCCAGAAAACATCACTGGCAACATAATTGCAACAAGGTAGAAAGAAAAAACGGTTTCTTTTCGCCTGAAAACGGCCAAAATGTGAATTTGTTTATAAAATAAACAAATAACATTTAATGTTAAATTTAAATATTCACGTATCATCCTCACAATGAAAGCAAGCGATTTCAGAGCAGAAATATACGTTGAAGCCGAATAACCCTTAATGTCGAGTATTTGTTAATACAATTTGTTTATAACAATTAACTATGCAAGTTAAGAATTTTTTTATATTTCTTATACCCCTGTGCACTAAATTCAAGGGACGAGAAGTATAAGAAAAATTTTGTCTAGAAGATAAAAAATGAAACTAGAAAAATCGACATTTTTTTCGAAGTTTGCATTAAAATAAAAATTAAATAAACAAAAAAATAAGAAATCTACTCTCACCATTTCCTGAAAAATTTAGTTCTGAAAAAAAATTCTAAAATCGGTGCATAATTGCGTTCTAAATGTCATTTTGAACCTCGTTTTCCGATTTCACCCCACTGTGCGGCCGCCTGATACGCCTGCTTCGTGCTCTCTCAGCGTTACATGTTACTTATTACAAAATTTTAATTTAAAGTATACATGATATAAGAATAGTTGTGAGGGTATATTGTACAATATTATTATTTCAATATGAAAAAAATCTATATTTCTATTAATAATTATTAATCATTTCTTAAAAATAAAATAAACATAAGAGTAGGAACAATATAACATTGCATTAGAATATACTAATGCTTAATCCGTTAATAAATTTAAAAATATGAGAATCAGTAATGGAATAAAAATAAACGATAATAATTGAATAAATATAATAATAAGTAATATTCTGGCCAACACTGCAATCATGTTTAAATGTTAGAAAATTACTTTGCTTTGATAAAATTCGAGTCACGGATAAGTGATCAGTTTATCCGTAAAGAATTTGTAGCAAAGAAAAATAAAGTAGAAAGGTTAAAATAGAAATGAGATCCTACTGAAAAGGTTAGTGGCCGGAATATTAAAGACGAGTCAGCACTGACTCCCTGTGCCGTCCCTGGGCGCATCGCATTCCTTGGACCATCACGTGATCTGTGCGTGGTAAACGAAGGTCGTCGTTGCGGCAGAGGAAAGGAAACGTGCCCATAAAAAAACATGGGAGTGAAAGTTTCAGGGGTGAAATATAAAGAGTTCCTTACGTCTGCCGCCCGTTATCGCTAACAGCATATACCAGCTTTACTACAATATTTTGTATATCTTTAATATTTTGATTGAAACCAGTTTTTTTTAATAAATATATATTAATACTTAATACATTAAAGTCTATCAAAACGTTTTTTAAATTTTAGATTCTAGATTTTCAAACAATAGTTACTTTAGAAATTGGAACCCACCTTGAAAATGATTAAATGTGATTAATTAATTATTAGGAAACACACAGACAAAAAAATTCAAAATTATCTGCAAATACCACAGTTATGGGCAAAATACAGGTAAAGCTAACAACAAAAGTAAACACAATAAAGACCAGCAAAAGGCCAGCACTAATCGACACTTAAATGACCAAGGTACAAACACATATTTCATGTAATTCAGAAGAAACATGATTTCATATATTGATAAATCTATAAAATCGTAGTCATAGAGCATATATATAAATATATATATATATAGGGTGTTCAAGATGTCCCGGGACGGTTGGATATTTCCTCAGGTAAAATATTTTTCAAAAAAGTGAAGCTCATTCTTGAAGTAAATTTCAACGAGAAATTCAATGATGACTTTCATTTTGACCTTGAAGTTGACCTGCATGGCTTTTTGAAGGTCAACTTTGTTTTTTTTAAAATGTAAACACCCTTTTTTATATCTGCAATCGATAGAGCGGAAAATTCTATGTTTAGGTACGTACGCAAGTCATAGATCAATTGTAACGGTTAAGGTCAGTTAGAGGTTATTCGAAATTAACAAAGTTTTCAAAGAGGTCAGTGCAATTCCTGAATTGAATGTCACGCTCATCACTAGCTAGACGTAAACTAAGGTGTGGGTTTTCAACTAATTCTTGAAGTATATCCATCTGCATCTCCTCAGATCCTGCAGATTTTGGCCGATCAATTCTCTGAAGATCCTTAATAAATCCATGATTCATAAAGCGCCTTACAGTTCTTTCAATTGTAGATTTTGAGACAGGATTTAACCCTTCTCCATTACGAAAAGTGCGATTAAAAAGCAAACGAACTTGATCATAAGATCGAACTCGATCTTCCCAACTACGCATCATTAATAAAGATACCCTCTCTCGTTCCGAAAGTTTAGCTTGCAAGTTTAGCTTGAAAGTTTAGCTTGCTCACCAGAACACTTGGAACTTTTAATGAAAAATTTCCTTATGATTTTACAATATTCAAAACGCTGTACCCAAGATCAATACAGAGCTCAGCAATGAATTTATCGCTGAAATTTACTTCAGGAATTACACTGACCTGTTGGAAAACTTTGTTAAATTCAAATAACCTCTAACTGACCTTGACCGTTACAATTGACCTATGACTTCGGTACGTACTTGAACGTAGAATTTTCCACTCTATCGATTTCAGATGTGAAAAAGGGGGTTTCCATTTAAAAAACAAAGGTGACCTTCAAAAAGCCATGAAGGTCAACTTCAAGGTCAAAATAAAGGTCACCATTGAATTCCTCGTTAAAATTTACTTCAGGAATTACACTGACCTCTTGGAAAACTTTGTTAAATTCAAATAACCTCTAACTGACCTTGAACGTTACAATCGACCTATGACTTGAGTACGTACCTGAACGTAGAATTTACGGCTCTATCTATTGCTGATGTAAAAAAGGGGCTTTCCATTTAAAAAAAAACAAAGTTGACCTTAAAAAGCCATGAAGGTCAACTTTAAGGTCAAAATGAAGGTCACCATTGAATTCCTCCATGAAATTTACTTAAGAAATAACACTGCCCTCTTGGAAAATTTCGTTAATTTCAAATAACCTCTCACTGACCTTGAACGTTACAATTGACCTATGACTTGGGTACGTACCTGAACGTAGAATTTACGACTCTATCTATTGCTGATGAAAAAAGGGGGATTTCATTTAAAAAAAAAAACAAAGTTGACCTTCAAAAAGCCATGAAGGTCACTACCGAGGAGGTGAAAAAAGTATTAAGAGGGTTGAAGAACTATTCCACACCGGGACCAGATTGTATCAAAACCTTCTGGTGGAAGAAGTTTTCTTCAACCCATCAGCATTTGGCGCGTATTTTCACCTCATATTTGAAGTTGGATGGGCCGATTCCAGAGTGGTTGGTGGAAGGACTCACAATACTTCTGCCGAAAATAAGCAACTTAGCTGACCCGAAGAATTACAGGCCAATAACTATCGATGGCCCGGATTGATTATCGGAAAGCTTTCGATTCGACATCCCATAGACATATCATCTGTCTTTTGGAAATCTTAAAGGTTCATCCGCAAATAGTTGGGTGCATAGAGAGATTGATGCCGCTTTGGAAAACCAGATTTACTAACTCATGTGGAAAAAATCAAGTGACAACTAACAAGGTCACCTTTCATAGAGGTGTCTTTCACGGCGACACCATGAGCCCACTCCTCTTTTGCCTTACATTATTGCCACTATCTCTAGCACTTCGCCATTCTGACCCGTACTTGTGCGGCGAACCTGTAGATCGAAAGTACAAGGTCACTCATGTATTTTACATGGACGATCTTAAGTTCTATGCTAAAAACAGAGAGCAACTGCATCTAGCTCTGGGGATTGTCGAACGATATACTAAGGAAATTGGAATAGAATTTGGGTTAGAAAAATGCGCCAATGTTTATTTGCAGCGAGGAAAACTTAATGGCATCCCTGAAGATCCTGAGCTCGTTGATAGAAGTGCCATACGACACCTTTGCGCTGGAGAGACTTATGCATACCTGGGCGTGCCACAGAGCCACATTCAGGATGTGATATCTATAAAGGATACTCTCCGAAGCAGATACAAACGTCTCATCTGAAAGATTTGGTTTTCCGAACTGTCGGCGATGAACAAAGTATCTGCAACGAACATGCTTGCCGTCCCGGTACTACTCTATTCATTTGGAGTAGTTCCATGGACGAAGAACGAGCTGAGATCTCTTGATATCGGGACAAGAAAGGTTATGCACATGAACAAAAGCATACATCTTAAGTCTTCCGTTCCGCGACTGTACATCTCACGCCGTCAAGGGGGTCGGAGAATATTGAGTCTTGAATGTCTTCACAACAGGATTATTCTGGGTACAGCACATAGAGTTGCAAATGGAAGAGACCCTCTTCTCGAAGTGGTCAGGAATCACGAAAAAGTGGGCAAAGGAGCGTTTCTGTACAAAGCAGCGGAGGAGGCTGCTGAAGCACTCGGACTTGACTTCAGTATTAGGGGTGAGCAAAATACATCAAATCTTATCTATCTCGAGTGCTCACTCCTCAAAGCCCGAATTAAGAAAGCACATGAGAAAAACTTTCGCGAACAGCTCCTCAATAAGAGGATGCACGGTATCTTCCACAGAAATGTGAAGGATCAGTCAATGTCTTGTGAGCCAACGTTTGCTTTCCTTAAATCGCCCGTATTGAAGTCTGGTACGGAGGGTTTCATTTTTGCATGCCAATACGGTGTCATTTCCACCTTAACATACCGTTGCCACATTTTGAGCCAAGACATTCCCGATGATAGCTGCAGGGCGTGCCATGCACACCCGGAGCATTTAGCTCGCATACTATGTAGTTATCCAATTCACGCGGGAACGACCTACATTCAAAGGCACAATGCGGCACTAAGAGTGCCTTATTACCATCTCTGTCACTCCTACGGCTTTAACCTTAATATCGCTCCTCTAAATACTCCTAGGGAAATTGAGTCAATTGTCGAGAATGGGAAGTGACGCATATACTGAAACTTTATATTCTCGACAATTGTTTCTGTTGCTCACTCGAGGCCTGACATGGTTCTTCTTGACTTCGAGAAGCGAACCATGTTTGTTATCAAATTTTCGGCACCACCTGACAAAAACATCATAACCAAGGAGAATGAAAAGAAAGAGAGGTATCGAGACCTTATAAGGGAGTTGCAACGATTGTACCAGGAATATTCTATTAAATTGATCGTCCTTATCATCGGCGCTCTTGGAGGTGCCAAGCTAATGGACTAAAAAGCATCCCTGCATGTCAACAATATGCTAGAACACTTGCGGGAAAAATGCAGAAGGCGGTTGTCCTTGGGTCGCTCCGTGTTCTTAGGGTGCACGAGACTTTTGCTGGATCGTCGTATTGATTCCTTTACAGACTGTAACCACCTATCTCACGGTCGTGAGACGTGGTTATGGCTGAAATTTTACCGCGATTTCGCTGGAAGCGGGTGCTTATGGTAAATTTTTAATTATATAATTAAAAATTTCTCATAAGGACAACCGCAGGATTTCGCCGGGAGCGGGTGCTAATCTGGAAAATTGCACCCGCTTCCAGCGAAATCGCGGTAAAATTTCAGCCGTAGCCACGTCTCACAACCGTGAGATAGGTGGTTATAGTCTGTAAAGGAATCAATACGACGATCCAGCAAAAGCCTCGTGCACCCTAAGAACACGGAGTGACCCAAGGACAACCGCCTCCTGCATTTTTCCCGCAAGTGTTCTAGCATATTGTTGACACGCAGGGATGCTTTTTAGGCTATTAGCAAGTGAAAGCTTGGCACTTTCAAGAGCGCCGATGATAAGGACGATCAGTTTAACAGAATATTTCGGGTACAATCGTTGCAACTCCCTTATAAGGTCTCGATACCTCTCTTTCTTTTCATTCT
>NW_022873600.1:0-1226 GCF_010883055.1 Belonocnema kinseyi | reverse complement strand
ACTCAATATTCCGCGACCCCCTTGACGGCGTGAGATGTACAGTCGCGGAACGGAAGACTTAAGATGCATGCTTTTGTTCACGTGCATAACCTTTCTTGTCCCCATATCAAGAGATCTGAGCTCGTTCTTCGTCCATGGAACTACTCCAAATGAATAAAGTAGTACCGGGACGGCAAGGATGTTCATTGCAGATACTTTGTTCCTCGCCGACAGTTCGGAAGATCAAATCTGTCGGATGAGACGTTTGTATCTGCTTCGGAGAGTATCCTTTATAGATGTCACATCCTGAATGCGGCTCTGTGGCACGCCCAGGTATGTATAAGTCTCTCCAGCGCAAAGGTGTCGTATGGCGCTTCTATCAACGAGCTCAGGATCTTCAAGGATGCCATTAAGTTTTCCTCGCTTCAAATAAACCTTGGCGCATTTGTCTAACCCAAATTCCATTCCCATTTCTTTAGTATATCGTTCGACAATCCCCAGAGCTAGATGCAGTTGCTCTGTTTTTAGCATAGATCTTAAGATCGTCCATGTAAAATACATGAGTGACCTTGTACTTTCGATCTGCAGGTTTGCCGCACAAGTACCCGTCGGAATGGCGTAGTGCTAGAAATAGTGGCAATAATGTAAGGCAAAAGAGGAGTGGGCTCATGGTGTCGCTCTGAAAGACACCTCTCTGAAACGTGACCTTGTTAGTTGTCACACGATTTTTTCCAGATGAGATAGTAAGTCTGGTTTTCCAAAGCGCCATCAATCTCTCCATGCACCCAACTATTTGCGGATGAACCTTTAAGATTTCCAAAACACAGATGATAAGTCTATGGGATGTAGAATCGACAGCTTTCCGATAATCAATCCAGGCCATCGATAGGTCACGCTGGTAGAATGCTGCATCTTTGCAGACACATCTATCGATGAGCAGGTTCTCCCGACATCCGGCTACGCCTTTCTTTGAGCCTCGTTGTTCATACATTTCTTGCCACACAGGTTCAATTGCCCGAACAATCCTATCATTTAGGATAGCTGTGAATATCTTATAAAGCGTGTTCAGACAAGTTATTGGCCTGTAATTCTTCGGGTCAGTTAAGTTGCTTATTTTCGGCAGAAGTATTGTGCGCCCTTCCACGAACCACTCTGGAATCGGCTCTTCTGACTTCAAATATGAGGTGAAAATACGGGCCAAATGCTGATGGGTTGAAGAAAACTTCTTCCACCAGAAGGTTTTGATA
>NW_022873599.1:0-1961 GCF_010883055.1 Belonocnema kinseyi | reverse complement strand
GCGACGCCTAAAATGAAATTTGTTGTTAATGGTTCTTTTTCTGTCAAAAATTATACTACCTGGCTCAAAACTGAATCATTTTCTTCAAAATTCGACAATTCTCTCAACATTCATCCTTCTCGTTTAAAAATACTTTTTATTCGGTGGTAAATTCAATTTTTTCTAATTGGGGGTACAAATGTATGATTGAAAACTGTTCTGTTTTAGTTGCTTGACATTTTCTTCTCAAGTGATAGTCTATCTATATTGTTGAAAATACAACTGTTTTATCGAAAATACCTGTTTTTTGCTGTGATTCGGATATGGATATTTCTTGAAAATGAGTCTTTTTGGTCTTTTTTTTCCTTTTTCTGTATCTACATTTTATATTTCTCCAATTCTGCACATTTAGAATTGATATTTTCTTCACTTTCAATATACATGTGTGTGTATTTATGGGTTTTCTAAGAATTTTAAGCAGGACGATTTTTAACGACTCTCGGATACGACGCAATCGCAAGCCAACCCCCACATTATCTTGTCTTTTACTTACCAGTTCCATAACAAATTTGAAAGTGAGCGGTCTCTTATATACTCGGTTGGGGAAAAAGCAAAATAGAAAATTTTCAATTGGGTATAAATAAACTTTCTTAAAATTGTGCTTCGATATGCAGTTACTGGGAAATTCGGAAACGTACTTAAAGATAAGTAATTCATAGCAATTCATTATAATTTCAGGATAAAATAAAGAAAACAAAGGAAATTTATACCTACAAACTAAAAATAACGCCGAGATTTTGTACCGGGCCTTGGGGCGGGGCGCTTTTTATTGTAAATTCAATGATACAGGCCTAAATAAACACACAAGAGGGGATGTATATATATATATATATATATATATATATATATATATCCTCTAGAATCAAAGCGAAGGGCCTATGACAAAGCCACCGAACGCGTCCTCGGGTTGCGGATAGAGGGTCCCTGAACCAAGGGTTTCTGCTGAATATGGTTACAAAAATAAACAGGCAGTCGCGGACAATTGTCCAGGGGTGGTCCCGTAGGAATTAACCCCCAAGCGGAGGTGTGAAAACCGTGCCGAAAGCTGAATGGCACCTGGGTGAGGTGTCTAGAACGGTGACTCTGGGATACCGGGCGACCTCTCAGAGTACGCAGCCTTATCCTTGCATGCGGGGCTCTACAAGGATGGACGAACCCCTTTCACTAGCTTCTCGTGGGAACAACAATGACAACACCAAATATAGTTGTCGTAAGTGCGGTTCAAAACAACAGAACGCGCAGGGCTCCCGACAATGGGTCGGCCAACAATGCCGAACAATCTAGAGCTGGGGGAGCCAATGAAAATGGACTCAATGCGATGGATCAGCGGGATCTCGTGACCTTCGGGTGGACGGAGCGACTGAATCACGACTTGCTAGACTGCTACGATGCGAGTGTAGCCCGTGAACGGGGTTACATGGCGCGGCTGCATGCTCTGTGGTACGAGAAACACCCGGAGGTATCGCACTTTTCGCAGCAACGTCTGCGAAACTATGCTGAGTCACTCCGTAAAAGGGGCTATGTAAGCGGAACGCCTACTCTACCACAGCTAGAACAAGCCGGCAACAAAGAAAGAGAGGCGACACTAACACCAACCGCGGGCAGGCATCAACAATAAGGTGTCTCTCAAGCTTAAAAGTGTGTCTGAAATGGATGACGAGCTTCGTGGACATTTTTCTGGTGAATCCGACCTCTGGGCTATCAATTATTGTGTGTATAATGCAGCGAGAGCTTTGGCCGATACGAACCGTAAAACAAAACCAACGGCTGATCATAAGAACAAAAGGCGAATACATCAACATGCCATAAAGATAGGCTGTGCAAGACAGTACGCGTCCCGCATTCAATGTGTGATTGACTACATCACATCTGGCAGAAATTTTACCGGCAAGGTTCGAAAGTTCGCGCGCGAACTCCGGACC
>NW_022873598.1:0-2344 GCF_010883055.1 Belonocnema kinseyi | reverse complement strand
AAACTGAAGAATATTCCAATTTTAACGTTAAAAATTAAACTGTTTCAATTGGAAAGTCTTAGAAGTTAAGCAAATGGAAACTCGCGATTAAAACTTTATAACTTATTTTCAATTAAAAATAAATTCAAAATAAATAAGCTGTATCAATTATAATAATTTAAAGTTTGTTTTAAAATATATTTTATGGAACATGACATTTTTTACGAATGTGTCAGTGAAATTCTGTTCGTATAATATTGTTTGCCAATGCGAAACGTAATCTGGCTTGGAACTGTCGTCTTAACATCTAAAAACTGAAAGAACAATTTCCCTATCACTTGGAATTATAATTATATTTTTATAAAAACGTTATTCTGGACTGTTTACAATATTATCGAATTTGAAAATTCCCGAATAATAATACTCCAGGCCGAATGCTGTCTAATGATCAAATATACAAACTAGAAAATTCCCGAATTGCAGAAATTGAGAAAACAGTTTTGTGATCAATATTATTTATTTATTAAAAATACAATAATCAAATATTTTTATGATAGAAATTTTGTTTGGTGTTTAATTTTCTTAAATTATTGTTTTAATTTAAATTAACAATAATTATATAAATATGTGATACAAACATAAATTTAAAACACGTGAGCTTTAAATGAAACAAAATTTGCAGGATTCAATACAGGCTGATTTAACGCGACTTTTATTTTTATTTTTTTAAATAATAATTTCATTTTTGCGAGCGTTTTCTGTAATGTACAAAAATACAATGCACATTTTCAAATAACTTTTTATAAAAAAATACATTTGTTCAATTATTGTTATTTTACATTCCAACAATAATTTTTAGAAACTCTATACATTAAAAAAAAATTTTTCTTTAGTAAAAATATTTTATTATTCTATTAAAAAAAATTTTAAACAAACTATTTTTTAATTGTTCAAATTAGAGAGTTGTCTAGCCCGGATATTGTATAATTCGGAATTTTTCTGTCGGCACTTCTCAAATTCGGTAAGATTGTAAATTGTCGAGAATTTTCCAATTCGGGACTTTTATATTTCGACAATTTTATCATTTCGGAATTTTTACAGTGACGTGGAAATTTTATTTTTCGGAAAAAGCGACTGAAAAATCTCGAAAAATAAAATTCCCAAAACTGTAAAATTCGTAAATTGAAAAATAACCAAATAATAAAATTCCCGAAATTATGAAAGTCCCGAAATATAAAAGTCGAATTGGAAAATTCAGGAAAATAAAATTCCAGACAATAACATATTACCGAATTTTAACAATCACCAGAGAAAATGGCTGAATTATAAAATAACCGAACTAGAAAATTCCTGAATTTAAACAATTAAAAAAATTGTTTATTGAATATTATTTATTTATTGAAAATACAATAATCGAATATATATTTCTGGATGAAAAAATTGAGTTATGTACTTTTTTGAAATAAAAAATCATTTTAAATCTACCCAGAAAATTTTATTGTTATCCTAATAATCAAATTCTTGAGAAGCTCCAAATTTTGTTCTTTTCTTTGAAACATTCAGAAACCTCCAGCTTATTTGATTTTTTTTCTAAATTAATGCTTATTTAACTGTTCTTTAAGAATAAAAATAAAATACTTTTACCTTCGAAATACAAATAAAAACAAATAAAACAATTATAATCGTAACATTCCAAGTTTAAATTTATCACTCTGAATTGTGTGTGACGATTTGTCCCGGTCTCAAGACCAGCTCAATATTTAGAACAACCTTCATTTTTTTGAAATTGTAATTTTTCGGTTGTAACTTACCGGGCAATCATTTTGTTCTTTGAAAGATTTTCTACAAATCTTATTAAAAATGTTTATATTCTTATCCAAAATGAGAAGGTATTAGTTTTTAATGAAAAATAACTTTTTCGGATTTTATGAAATGTCGACATTTTGAGGCCCCTTGAGTCAGAAAAACAAGTTTTTACATCGGGGCCTGTTTGTCTGTCCGGTGTCGTCGTTAAAATCAAACTTACCAAAGTTATAGAATTGTATGTAAAATTTGTACAATTTTTATTTTTATAACAAATATTTTTCTTCAATTAAATTGTTGCAATAAAAGTGTTTCGAAGAGATTTTTATAAAAATCTTTTGGGGAATAAAATTCGTATTTAGAGGTCGACAAAGGTTTGTTTTCTTTACCAAATTTGGCTTTCCTCTAAATTTTTCCAGTTGTTTTTACTATAGTACAATTTACGTTTGTATCTCGGGCGAGAAATCAATTCTATTGTTTGACAAATATTCTTTGTAAATCAATATTTTTCACAGAAAATTACCCCGAGTGACCTTCAATTATAATTTTATAAACGTGAAAA
>NW_022873597.1:0-4704 GCF_010883055.1 Belonocnema kinseyi | reverse complement strand
AAGAATTTGAAATATTAGGATAACAATAAAAATTTCTGGGTAGATTTAAAATGATTTTTTATTTCAGTACATAACTCAAAGAGAATGTTTAAAAATATTTCACAACATTTCAAAAGATTTACAATATTAGAAAAAATCCGGAAGCTCTTAAAACAATTTGGTGTGCAGGATTTTACAAAAATGTTAGGAAAAATGGGAATCAATCTAAAGACATTTAAAAGTTCCGAAAAATTTTTTAAATAGTTTCAAAAGATTTAAAATAATTTAAAAGAGAATAGATACGTTTGATGATTTTGAAATGTTTTCAAATGTTGACTTTTTATTTTGAAAAAAGACATAATTTTAAGAGGAAATATAAAAATATGGGACCACTGGGAAAAATTCCGAAAGGGACGAATGAAAAATCCCAAAAAATGAAATCTCCGGCACCTGAAAAATAATTTTATAAAAATTGTATTAAAAAATACATTAAAAAACACGTGCGCTTTGAAAGAAAAAAATGTTCTGCCCAAATTTTCTTCGTACCTACATAATAACATTTTTGCACAAACTTTGCAGGATTCAACACAACAACAATTTATATCAAAATTTATTTTTATTACTTTTATTTTTTTCTATTAATAAAAAATTCGATTTTTCAGAACTTTTTTATATTTTTTTCAAATACTATGCACATTTTCAAACAAATTTTTTCATCCAGAAATATATATTCGATTATTGTATTTTCAATAAATAAATAATATTCAATAAACAATTTTTTTAATTGTTTAAATTCAGGAATTTTCTAGTTCGGTTATTTTATAATTCAGCCATTTTCTCTGGTGATTGTTAAAATCCGCTAATATCTTATTGTCTGGAATTTTATTTTCCTGAATTTTCCAATTCGACTTTTATATTTCGGGACTTTCATAATTTCGGGAAATTTATTGTTTGGTTATTTTTCAATTTACGAATTTTACAGTGTCGGGAATTTTAATTTTCGAGATTTTTCAGTCGCTTTTTCCGAAAAATAAAATTCCCATATCACTGTAAAAATTCCGAAATTATAACATTGTCAAAATATAAAAGTCTCGAATTGGAAAATTCTCGACAATTTACAATCTTACCGAATTTGAGAATTGCCGACCGAAAATTTCCGAATTATACAATATCCGGGCTAGACAACTCTCTAATTTGAACAATTAAAAAATAGTTTGTTTAAAATTTTTTTTAATAGAATAATAAAATATTTTTACTGAAGAAGAAACTTATTGAATGTTTAAAGTTTCTAAAAATTATTGATGGAATATAAAATAACAATAATTGAACAAATGTATTTTTTGATAAAAAGTTATTTGAAAATGTGCATTGTATTTTTGTACATTACAGAAAACGCTCGCAAAAATGAAATTATTATTATTAAAAATAAAAATAAAAGTCGCGTTAAATCAGCCTGCATTGAATCCTGCAAATTTTGTTTCATTTAAAGCTCACGTAATTTAAATTTATGCTTGTATCACATATTTATACAATTATTGTTATTTTAAACTAAAACAATAATTTAAAGAAATTAAACATGAAACAAAATTTCTATAATAAAAATATTTGATTATTGCATTTTTAATAAATAAATAATATTGATCACAAAACTGTTTTCTCAATTTCTGCAATTCGGGAATTTTTTAGTTTGTATATTTATCATTAGACAGCATTCGGCCTCGAGTTTTATTATTCGGGAAATTTCAAATTCGATAATATTGTAAACTGTCCAGAATAACGTTTTTATAAAAATATAATTATAATTCCAAGTGATAGGGAAATTGTTCTTTCGGTTTTTAGATGTTAAGACGACAGTTCCAAGCCAGATTACGTTTCGCATTGGCAAACAATATTATACGAACAGAATTTCACTGACAAATTCGTAAAAAATATCACGTTCCATAACGTATATTTTAAAATAAACTTTAAATTGTTATAATTGATACAGCTTACTTATTTTGAATTTATTTTTAATTGAAAATGGGTTATAAAGTGTTAATCGCGAGTTTCCATTTGTTTAACTTCTAAGACTTTCCAATTGAAACAGTTTAATTTTTAACGTTAAAATTGGAATATTCTTCAATTTTAAACAAATTTCGAATCGTGTTGTGAAATCAATTATGATTCACTTGTGAATCCTTGGTGTCCACTTCAATTAAAAAAAGAATCATACTTTATATTCGCAGTTGATAAACTAAAAACGATTTCTATCTAAAATTATAAATTTGAAACGCTTCTAATTTTTAATTTTTCAAGTCTTCAAAACTGCATTCTAAAATTTGAAATTGAAAAATGTACGCTTAAATTTTAAAACTTAAACGGAAAATTCTGAAGTGAAAGATTTTCGAATTACGTACTGTAAACTGAATGATATAATAGGAAAAAAGCAATTTAAGGAATTTAAAAAAAACTGTTCAAACCAAGCTTGGACCAATTTCTTTTCTAAAAATTCATAAATTTCCCGGTCAAAAAATTAATTCACTGCCATTTGCCTATTTTTACCAGCCTCACAAAATTCCCGTCAATTCCTGTTCTAGCTCCAACCTGTTTCAAATAAAAATTTATAAGAATGTTTGACTTATTTTTCACATTAGTAATTTATAGCCTTTAAAATTGAATAGTCTTAGGTCAAACATGAAAAAGTAGAATAAAATTGTCTATTTTTAGCGTTTTTATTATATATTGAACAATTTAAGCCTCTGAACTTTTTTTTCAAGTTGTTTAAAAACTGTTTTTTAAATACTTTTTGTGTATAAGAAACAATTTTCTTCCATCTAATAACTATTTTGGAGTAGAAAGAAGTGAAAAGAAACACAATTATAAAATATGATTTTTTGTTTGTGATTTCGTGATAAAGGGAACAGCTATTTATAAAATAATTTATAAAAAGGGCTTATAACTTTTTCCCAAAGAAGATAATTTCCAAATAGTTTAAGCTGTACTACTGGACCTTGCTTTCAACCGGAAACGTATTAATTTTTCTATTTACCTTCCCAAGCATGAGTTTTGTGAAAATTGAAAAGCTAAACTTTACTAGAAAATGCGTTTGCATTTGAAGTTTAGCTTTGAATCTTAAAGAGAAATTGTAATTTCGTGCTTATCCAATTTGAAATTTAAATTTTTTTCAGTTCATAATAATTTTGTTATTGCATTTATATTTTGACACAATCTAAATTAAATTTTGTCATTCGGACAATCTTTGTTCAATTAATACCAAAATATTGACAAATATATTTGTTATGAATTAAAAAATTGAGAAATAACAAAGGGCAAAATAAAGAAAACAAACATGCATTAAAGGGATTGCGAGATTGCTTTTGTTTATCTTCTTGCCTTACTTATTTTTTTGGTATGTAAAGTTTAACTTTTTATTTATGTGACATTTTATAATTGTAAAAAAATTGCGATAGTCAAAGAATGACATTTTGAACCTTGGTGCTTTATAGGTGAATTTTAATTCATGATTTCTGAACATCCTTGATTATGTCTGGTTTCATCCAAACATTATCCAATTCGTGAATTGGTATTACAAATACCCGTACATCAGGGCTCGTCACTTCAAGCAGGTGTTGGCTGCCACGACACGTGCATGGCTACATTTTTGGAAAGGATGATGTCTTTCAAGCCCGACGCGGCGAGAGGTATAATGACCGTGAAGGGCTAGAAACCAGTCGAAGGACAAGATTTGTTAGGGCCAGTTTGACCTAGTCTTTTGACTGCCACTGGCAGCCAATGCAGCCAATGGCTGCCTTTTGGTGAGCCCTGCCGTACATGGAATTTTTAAATCTTGAAAAAAATTGTCTCAAAAATTTTGAAAATTCTGTAACTTTTTGAATTTTCACCCAAAGTAGCCAATCAACTTGGTCTTTAGCTTCTGACACTTAAAGAGTATACCAACGGCCAATGTAATAGATTATTTTTTCAAAAGTTATTATACTTGCAAACAAACATGCATATGGAAAGGCAAAAACACTCGTAAAAATCTGTATTTCGTGTCCAGACGTGAAATTTTACACAAATGTAATAACTTTTTTGATGAGAATGTAAAAAATATCTGTACTCGAGTACTGCCGTGATTTGAAATGTTGAAGATTTGGAATTTCAAATTATTTAGTTTTCAAGATTTATATTTTAAAGGTATAATATGAAATTTTTTTTGAAAAGTTCAATTTTGAAGACTTGCAATGCAAAATTCTTTAATTTTAACGATCTGAAACTTAAAACTCTTTAATTTAGAATATTTGCAATCAAAAACTCTTGAATTTTAAATGATTTATAAATAAAATAAATAACAAATAAATTTATTAATTTAAATCTAACAAAATTTTAATTAAATTTAATTAAATAACAAAATAAAATAAAAATTCCAATAAATTGTCATGATTTTGAAGATTAAAGTAAAGAATTCTCAATTATAAATCTTCCTAATTCATGAAATTTGACGTGCATATCATGAAAATTAATGAATTTTAAATTTCGAAGTATTGGGTTAAAAGTTTTAATTAATTTGGGGCCCAAAAAAATCACATTTGAGAAATTTCAACGGACATGTACACGAAATCGTTCTCTTAGTCAAATAAATTCTCAAATAAATTCACCCATGTTTTTTATTTAAATATATATATATATATATATATTTTAGCCTCTGCTCTGAGGGTTCAAAGTTTTCTGATTCAAAGTAGAGAA
>NW_022873596.1:0-1920 GCF_010883055.1 Belonocnema kinseyi | reverse complement strand
TAAGATTAAGAATCTTCAACCGAAACAATGAATTTTGAAGAAAGTAGTTTGACTTTCAACCAAAAAGTTGAATTTACAATCTAAGAAGATGATTTTTTAACGTAAAATCTAATATTTGATATTACAAACAAAAAAAGATTTTGTTTTTAATTAGAAACAATTAAATTCATTCAAAAATACGAATTTTCAACGATATTCTTGAATTCTCAACTTATAAAAATTAATTTTTAAACAAACAGTTAAATATTCAGTTAAAAAACTAATTAAAAAATTTTTTTTATTAAAATAAATAAATTTTTAACTAATTTTAGTTGAATTTTTAACCAAATAGTTCAATTTTTAGTTAAAAAATTGAGTTTTAACCCAGAATATAAATTTAAAAAAAAAAGAAAAAAAAGAAGTTTAAACTGAGATTATGAATCTTTAACCAAAAAGATGAATTTTGAAGAAATTATTTCAACTTTCAACCAAAAAGTTAAATTTACAATCTAAGAAGATGATTTTTTAACGAAAAATCTAATATTTGATATTACAAACAAAAAAAGATTTTGTTTTAAATTAGAAACAATTAAATTCATTCAAAAAATACGAATTTTCAACGATATTCTTGAATTCTCAACTTAGAAAAATTAATTTTTAAACAAGCAGTTAAATATTCAGTTAAAGAACTAATTAAAATTTTTTTTACTGAAATCCTTAACTAAAAAAATTAATTTTCAACTTAACAGTTTAATTTTCTGCCAAATAGTTAAATTTCCAGTTTAAAAAATTAATTTTAACCAAAAAAATATTTCCACAAAGAAGTATCGTTTTCAACCAAAACTACGTATTTTCAACTAAAATTTAGAATCTTTAACAAACAAAAATATATGAATTTTAAAGAAAGTAGTTCAAATTTTAATTCTTTCGTTTAAAAATTCAACTATTTTGTTGAAACATTCTTCCAATTTCGACAGAAACTTTCATCGGTTAAATTAAAAACTCGATTTTTAATTTGAAAATTTTTATTAATAAATTTCGCAATCAGAATTAATCTCTTTCGTTTAAAAATTCAACTATTTTCTTGAACATTATTCCATTTTCGACAGAAGCTGTCATCTTTGAAATGAAAAACTCGATTTTTAATTTGACCGGAAAAATATACATCTATAAAATATTCTCAAAATGTCAGCAGCTTACAATTAACAATTATTACAAGTTATTACAAAAATCCAAATAACTTTGGATTTGATGAATAGTCCAGAATGAAAAAAGGATAGCTTAAAATGAATTATGTTTCTTAAGTATGAGAAAGCTTTCAATACTTTTACTTGATTAAATAGCAATAGAAAATGGAAAAAGATGAAAAATGTAAAAACTTTGGCCAAGAGTCGAAATTTAAATGAAGGCAATTTTGTACTTATAGGGTTTGAGACTAATCGACTTTTATGAAGATTAATCGACGTAAAATTAAACTAATGATAGTGTATAAATGCATATAAAATTGACAGTATGATGATAAGTGGCATTGCTGTGATAAAACTGGTTCCACTTCTGTAAACTAGGTTTTCGTAAGATATCTTGAATCGGATCTGATTTGGGAATCTACACAAGTTCATGTCAGAAAAGAAGAAAATTTTATGTTTTTTTGTAGGTAAATGAATCCTAATTCTGTTTAGGGGACGTGCATACATTAAGTCATCCTTTTTGGTCAAAAATTCAATTGTTTTCTTGAAAATTCGTTTTTTGACTTAAAAATTAATTTTTTTTTTGTAGAAATTTCATCTTTCTTGTTTAAAACTGGAAATATTTGACTAAAACTTCATCCTTATGATTAAAAACTAATCTTTTTCGGTTTCAAATTAACTTTTATGTTGAAAATTCACATTTTCGGATTTGAAAATTTGTATTTTCGCCTCAAGAATGCAGTAATTTTTCAGT
>NW_022873595.1:0-1492 GCF_010883055.1 Belonocnema kinseyi | reverse complement strand
AATTTCCTTAATGGAAAATTGAACAACTATATATTTTTTAATAAATTCATTTAGTTTGTTGACAATTGATTTTTTTCGGTAGAAAATCAATATTTAAACTTACAAATTCAGGTTTTTGGTTTGAAATTCTATTTTTTTGGTGAGAATTTAACTATTCAATTTTTGGTGGAAAATTCTTTTTTTAATGGTAAATTATTTTTTTAACTCAAAATTTGACTATTTTCTTAAAAAAGAATTTCTTCCTTCAACATTAATTGTTTTAACTGAAAATTTAACAATTACTTGTTTTGGTAAAGATTTAGGTTTTTCAGTAGAAAATTATAATTTTTAATTGATACTTAATCTTTTGAATTAAAAATATATCTTGGCTGAAAATTCGATTTTCTTCTTGGCTGAAAATGAATTTTTCATCTTAAATATAACTTCCATTCTGGGTGAAAATGTTATATTTTTTTGTTTGAAAATTCAATTATTTGCTTAAATATTCCTTTTTTTACGGAAATTTGTACTCAGATAAAAATTAAGGCATTTCGTAGAAAATTTATTTTTATATAAAAAATCAACTATTTGAGTAAAAAAATGCTTTTTTTAGTTAAAAATTTGTCTTTTTTGGTAGAAAATTAATATTCTAGGTTAAAAACTCTCCTTTTTGCTTGAAACTTTATTTCTGTCGTTGTAAATTGAAATATTTGATTTTTGATGGAAATTTTTTAAAATTGAAAATTGGTATTTTCCGTAGAAAATTAATATTCTAAGTGAAAAAGTTAGCTTTCTAAATGAAACTTCAATTCATTCGTTGAAAATTCAACTACTTTGTTGAAAATTCTTTGTATTTTTTTAATTGAAAATTGATTTTTTTAAACTGAAAATTTTACTGTATTATCGAAAATTAATTTCTATCTCAAACCATAAATTATTTAACTGAGAATTTAACAATTTATTTCTTCAGTAGGAAATTAAACTTTATGTTGATACTTATTATTTTGGATTGAGAATTAATTTATTTTGTTGTAACTTGATTTTTTTGGTTAAATATCTACCAATTTAATTAAAAATCTATTTTTCTGGTAGAAAATTTAACGACTTTGCTGAAAATTCGATTTTCTTCTTGGATCCAAAATTAATATTTACTTACTCAGGAATTTGGTCCCAAATTTATTTATTTACTTGAAAACATTCTGGGTTAAAAATTTAACTTTTTGAATGAAACTTGGTTCATTTGGTTGAAAATTTAAATATTTAATTATTGATTATAGAGAGCTGAAGATTTATCTTTTTTAGTAGAAAACTAAATTTTTTGGTTGATACTTAATCTCTTGTATTAAGAATCCCTCTCTTTGATTCAAACTTCATTTTTTTGGTTAAATAATTACCATTTTAGTTAGAAATCCATTCCTTTAGTTGCAAATTTAACTACCTTTACTGAGCCAAGCTCGCAGGTACTGCCCTGAAAGTAGGTCGTAGGGCAGCCAGGGCAAGAGCGTGCCGACCA
>NW_022873594.1:0-3304 GCF_010883055.1 Belonocnema kinseyi | reverse complement strand
GAAAAATATTCAATACGTCAAGAATAATCGATACTCAAAGTTTGCAAAAAACGTCAAATTTTGAACTTTGAAAATTTATAACTTTGTAAATATGCATTTAAACAAAAAAGTTGCAAGAGAACTTTTATGCTTAGAATTGTCCATATTTACTAATAAACATTTGTCCCATAAAGAAAAACCATTTATTCCTATTTGTTTAAACAATTGCGTTTTAAACAAAACCTATCCACTTCTCGTAAAATTAACCGGTACCATTGGATTCAGCGGGTCAAAATACATAAGATTAACTAGTTTTTACCTTTTGCCTCTTGAATGCATACGGGAACATACCCAGCTCCCGGACTACAAGGCTGAAATATCAATCTGGCTTTGCTTGGGTTTTCCCCTTACCCTTCGAAGATGGCACAAACTTTCCTTTTTTTTATTTCCTCAACCTTTTCCAAAAATCGAAAATAGCATTGTCCTAGAACCCAGGACAAATTCGTCTCTTTGTCATCAAGTTCGTTTAAACAACCATGCAATAAAGTTTAATGCATTCGGGACTGTTAATCCTCAGTTACAAGTTAGAGGATTATGATAGAATTGCTATCCTCCAGGTAAGGATGGGTCTGAAGTTCCCAACGTTTACAAAAAACGAAAAATAAAATATTTGAAAAGTCAAAATGTTTTTATTGTTTATGACAGTATTATGTGCCAAAAGTCCCATCTTAAAGTTTCAGCCCTGTAGTGTATGTGGAACCTACCCCAAATCAACCCCTAAATATAATAAAATTCGTTAAAAATACACAATTTCAAAAAGTCAAAATGTTTTTAATGATTATCGCTGCATTTAGTGCCGAAAGTGCAACTAAAAAGTTTCAGCCCTCTAGTGCATGTGGAACACAGCCCAAATCAACCCCTGCACACTATAAAATTCGTTAAAAATACACAATTTCGAAAAGTCAAAATGTTTTTAATGATTATCGCTGCATTTAGAGCCAAAAGTACCACATTAAAGTTTCACCCCTCTAGTGCATGTGGAACACACCCCAAATCAACCCCAGCACACTATAAAATTCGTTAAAAATACACAATTTCAAAAAGTCAAAATGTTTTTAATGATTATCGCTGCATTTAGTGCCGCAAGTGCAACTAAAAAGTTTCATCCCTCTAGTGCATGTGGAACACACCCCAAATCAACCCCTGCACACTATAAAATTCGTTAAAAATACACAATTTCAAAAAGTCAAAATGTTTTTAATGATTATCGCTGCATTTTGAGCCAAAAGTGCCACAAAAAAGTTTCATCCCTCTAGTACATGTGGAACACACCCCAAATCAACCCCTGTACACTATAAAATTCGTTAAAAATAAAGAATTTTAAAAAGTCAAAATGTTTTTAATGATTATCGCTGCATTTAGTCCTGAAAGTCCCGCCAAAAAGGTTCATCCCTCTAGTGCATGTGGAACACATCCCAAATCAACCACTGCACACTATAATATTCGTTAAAAATACGCAATTTCGAAAAGTCAAAATGTTTTTACTGATTATCGCTGCATTTAGAGCCAAAAGTACCACATAAAAGTTTCACCCCTCTAGTGCATGTGGAACACATCCCAAATCAACCCCTGCAAACTATAAAATTCGTTAAAAATAAAGAATTTTAAAAAGTCAAAATGTTTTTAATGATTATCGCTGCATTTAGTGCTGAAAGTCCCGCCAAAAAGGTTCATCCCTCTAGTGCATGTGGAACACATCCCAAATCAACCACTGCACACTATAATATTCGTTAAAAATACGCAATTTCGAAAAGTCAAAATGTTTTTACTGATTATCGTTGCATTTAGAGCCAAAAGTACCACATAAAAGTTTCACCCCTCTAGTGCATGTGGAACACATCCCAAATCAACCCCTGCACACTATAAAATTCGTTAAATATACACAATTTCGAAAAGTCAAAATGTTTTTAATGATTATCGCTGCATTTTGAGCCAAAAGTGCCACAAAAAAGTTTCATCCCTCTAGTGCATGTGGAACACACCCCAAATCAACCCCTGTACACTATAAAATTCTTTAAAAATACACAATTTCGAAAAGTCAAATTGTTTTTAATGTGTTTTTAATAGTGTGCAGGGGTTGATTTGGGTTGTGTTCCACATGCACTAGAAGGATGAAACTTCTTTGTGGTACGTTTGGCTCTAAATGCAGCGATAATCAGTAAAAACATTTTGACTTTTCGAAATTGCGAATTTTTAACGAATTTTATAGTGTGCAGGGGTTGATTTGGGGTGTGTTCCACATGCAATAGAAGGATGAAACTTTTATGTGATACTTTTGGCTCTAAATGCGGCGATAATCAGTAAAAACATTTTGACTTTTCGAAATTGCGTATTTTTAACGAATTTTATAGTGTGCAGTGGTTGATTTGGGATGTGTTCCACATGCACTAGAGGGGTGAAACTTTTTGGAGGCCCTTTCGGCACTAAATGCAGCAATAATCATTAAAAACATTTTGGCTTTTCGAAATTGTGTATTTTTAACGAATTTTATCGTGTGCTGGGATTGATTTGAGATGAGTTCCACATGCACTAGAGGGGTGAAACTTTTATGTGGTACTTTTGGCTCTAAATGCAGCGATAATCATTAAAAACATTTTGACTTTTCGAAATTGTGTATTTTTAACGAATTTTATAGTGTGCAGGGGTTGATTTGAGATGAATTCCACATGCACTAGAGGGGTGAAACTTTTATGTGGTACTTTTGGCTCTAAGTGCAGCGATAATCAGTAAAAACATTTTGACTTTTTGAAATTGTGTATTTTTAACGAATTTTATTATATTTAGGGGTAGATTTGGGGTGGGTTCCACATACGCTAGAGGGCTGAAACTTTTATGTGGTACTTTTGGCTCTAAATGCAGCGATAATCATTAAAAACATTTTGACTTTTCGAAATTGTGTATTTTTAACGAATTTTATAGTGTGCAGGGGTTGATTTGAGATGAGTTCCACATGCACTAGAGGGGTGAAACTTTTATGTGGTACTTTTGGCTCTAAGTGCAGCGATAATCAGTAAAAACATTTTGGCTTTTCGAAATTGTGTATTTTTAACGAATTTTATCGTGTGCAGTGGTTGATTTGAGATGAGTTCCACATGCACTAGAGGGGTGAAACTTTTATGTGGTACTTTTGGCTTTAAATGCAGCGATAATCATTAAAAACATCTTGACTTTTCGAAATTGTGTATTTTTAACGAATTTTATAGTGTGCAGGGGTTGATTTGGGGTGTGTTCCACATGCAATAGAAGGATGAAACTTTTATGTGGT
>NW_022873593.1:0-1224 GCF_010883055.1 Belonocnema kinseyi | reverse complement strand
ACAGTTTACAATATTATCGAATTTGAAAATTCCCGAATAATAAAACTCCAGGCCGAATGCTGTCTAATGATAAAATATACAAACTAGAAAATTCCCGAATTGTGGAAATTGACAAAACAGTTATGTGGTCAATATTATTTATTTATTAAAAATACAATAATCAAAAATATTTTTATCATAGAAATTTGGTTTAATGTTTAATTTTTTTAATTATTGTTTTCATTTAAAATAACAATAATTGTATAAAAATGTGACACGTTTTCTGTAAGGTACAAAAATAAAATGGACATTTTCAAACAACTTTTTTTGTCCAAAAATACATTTGTTCAATTATTGTTATTTTTAATTCAAACAATAATTTTTAGAAACTGTAAACATTAAAAAAGTTTTTTCCTCTGTAAAAATATTTTATTATTCTATTAAAAAAATTTTTTTAACGAACTATTTTTTAATTGTTCAAATTAGAGAGTTGTCTAGCCCGGATATTGTATAATACGGAAATTTTCTGTCGGCAATTCTTAAATTCGGTAAGATTGTAAATTGTCGAGAATTTTCCAATTCGGGACTTTTATATTTCGACAATGCATTGACGAAATATAAAAGTCCCGAATTGGAAAATTAAAAATAAAATTCCCACATCACTGTAAAAATTCCGAAATTATAACATTGCCATGTTATAATTTCGGAATTTTTACAGTGATGTGGGAATTTTATTTTTCGCAAAAAGCGACTGAAAAATCGAGAAAAATGAAATTCCTGAAACTGTAAAATTCGTACATTGAAAAATAACCAATAATAAAATTCCCAAAATATAAAAGTCGAATTAGAAAATTCACGAAAAATAAAATAAATAAAATTTCAGACAATAAGATATTACCGAATTTTAAAAGTCCCCAAAGAAAATGCCTGAATCATAAAATATCCGAACCAGAAAATTCCTGAATTTAAACAATTAAAAAAATTGTTTATTAAATATTATTTATTGAAAATACAATAATTGAATATATATTTCTGGATGAAAAAATTTGTTTGAAAATGTGCATAGTATTTGAAAAAAACATAAAAAAGTTCTGAAAAATCGAATTTTTTATTAATAAAAAAAAAAAATAAAAATAAATTTTGATAAATCGTTGTTCAATTGAATCCTGCAAAGTTTGTTTCAAAAATGTTATTATGTAGGTACGAAGAAAATTTAGGCAGAACATTTTTTTCTTTCAAAGCACA
>NW_022873592.1:0-1347 GCF_010883055.1 Belonocnema kinseyi | reverse complement strand
TGCTGCGAAATAATTTCTCAGACTCATTTGAAGAACTTAAAAAATATGCTCTGAGGAGACTGACTGCATCCAATGCAGCTGATCTCGACGTTAATTTTTATTGATTGCAAATTTATTTGAATTGTTTATGGTATTTCTTATTATTAATTGGTTGTATAAGCGTTATACATATATTAAAATTAATTAAATCGTGCAACGTCACGACTGGTACACAAAGGTACTGTATATATCTCAGGAAACAACAAGGAATAACTGGGGTTTGCACTATGGAATTATTGTGTTGTATACTTTTTATTCTAAAATCTTTATATTGTTAAAATAAACAGCATTTCAGTAAAAGCAATAATATTTATATCATAATTTATAACCCACTTAATTAAAATCTGAGTAACATGACCTACTTTCCCCCCGTTATTATATAACATTTCAATAACAAATGCCACGCAAATATACAATTTTGAAATAAGGAAACTAAATATGTCTCAGGGCACAAAAAATTTTCTGTCCGGCACTGGCCGTTTCTCACAAGCGCAAAGAATTTTCTTGGTTAGTACATGAGGATCGTTTCGACCAATCAACTCAGCGTGCGATATTCTCCGTAATTGAAGTACGTTATATGTGGTAGTGTTAAGTTAAGCGATAGAATGAATTTAAGCAAAAATAACTGGAGAATGAATTTCTTGTATGTTAGCTGTTATAATAACCTGGTAATACAAACAAAGAACACAAATAGTACGAATTTTTTTAATTTTCTGTGAAGACATTGGAGGTCTGAAAGAGGGTTTATATGAAGCCCTCTTTTAGGCCTACAAGTGAAAAAACTTATGTGCCACTTTGGATGACTAAAAGAGGACCTACATCAAATATAAATGAAGTCATCTACAGGTCCAATTCTGCAATACAGGTTCTGTATTCTACAGGTTCAATACAGATTCTGCAATACAGGTAAAATTTTCAACCTAAGAAATTAATTTTTAACGAATTTGTTAATAATTAAAAAATGAACAGTTTTGCTTTAAAATCTTTTACGTTCTTTTTCGAAATGTTTGGAAATAATTTGAAGAATTGTTTAATTCTCTCTCAGAGTTCTTTTTTTAATAAAAAATTCTTTCAAATTTTCTCTTCCTATAAAGCTTTAAATTTTTTTTCGAAATTTACAAAAATATACATTTTGTTTTCATTTTTATAATTTTTTAAAATTTGTTAACGTTTTAAAGTTTCTTTAAACTTTTACAACTTTGAAATTACTTTTAAAACGATTCAATCTTTGAAACGTTTTGAAATATTTTTACATATAATAAAAAAATTAATTTTAAAAAATGAAAAGAATATTAAATTTTATTAAAC
>NW_022873591.1:0-1970 GCF_010883055.1 Belonocnema kinseyi | reverse complement strand
GAAAGGATAAGATTGTAAAAAATATATAGATGTAAACGGAAAGATTGTAAGGAATGGAAGTCATGTAAACCCTTAGGGGACACATTATGAATAAAGAACTCTTGAATTTTGAAAGATATCTAAATAAGAAAATAAAAAACAATTAAATTAATATAAATTGTCATGATTTTGAAGATTAAAAGTCAAGAATTCTCACTTCTAAATGTTCCTAATTCATGAAATTTGACATGCATATCATGAAAATTGATGAAATTTCAATTTTAAAACAAAACTTTTAAAATTTTAATTTATAAATTTTTAAATTTAGATTCAAATCTTGAAGTTATAATTACAAATTCATGAACTTTCAAGATATACATTTTAAAATTATTCCATTTTTTAGACTTATATGTCAAAGTATTGGGTTAAAAATTTTAATTAATTCGGGACCCAAAAGTATCACATTTGAGCAATTTCAATGGGCATGTTCATCAAATTGCTCTTTTAGAAAAATAAATTTACCCATGTTTTTTTTTATTTTAAAACATATATATTTTAGCCTTTGCTCTGAGGGTTCAAAGTTTTCTGATTTAAAGTAGAGAAGTCCTAACACCAAATACAGGTTTGACCCAGAGAGCAGTTATAGATTTATTAACTTATTATTACTGTGCCATTCAGCTAATTGTCTGTGACCGGAACGTAATCATTAAGAAAATTTAAAATACATACGGAAAATTCATTAGGCAAATAGAGTAAAATATCTGAAGAAATTGCAAACTGTACAAATATAGAAGTACACACTCAATAATAATAAAGAACTATATATCGATATTGCACTAAATGTTTTATCTGTTTGAATAAAAATATAATATTGTGAAGTAAATAAATTGTAACTTATAACTTAATATAAAAAGATAAGAAATAACAAAGATATCTTTGAAAATAATCAAATAATTTTAGAAATATTACAAAATGTATGAAACAGCAATATAAATTATAGATTAAATTTTCTCTCTGGTACCTATTAAAATAACAATGTTTTACAAAGCGTGGATATTTAACGTTTGTTATGAAATGTAAAAACGCTTTAATTGGCAATTTACGTTTAAGTTAAATGGTTTTTGTCCAAGATAAGTTACCGTCAGTGCGCCTCGAAGTTATGCCTATAGTTGCTTACAGCGCTCCAAGTGGCTCTTGGCAAACTATATCGAATGGTGCTATCTACGGGGAGCAGTGGGTAGAGGGGATGTGACTTTTTTCGCTGGACGCGCCGTCTATATTTACGGGGGGTAACTAAGCTCGCACCGCATCTACGTTTATAATATCTTTGTCGAGAGCTTTTTCGTTGGCGTTGGGTGAAGTTTGATGAAGCACAGGCCACAGGCAAAGATATTATAAACGTAGATGCGGTGCAGGCTTAGTTGCCCGCCATAAATATAGACGGCGCGTCCGGCGAAAAAAGTCACTTCCCCTCTACCCACCGCTCCCCGTAGAAAGAACCAATCGATATAGTTTGCCAAGAGCCACTTAGAGCGCTGTAAGCAACTCTCGGCAAACCTTCGAGGCGCACTGATGGTAAGCTTAGCTTGGACAAGAACCATTTGGATTGAAAGTAAATTCCCAATTAAAACATTTTTACATTTATAACTTTGCAAAGCTTGGTTGTTTTAATAAATATCGCAAATATAAGTCGCTGGGTAATTTATATTACGGTTTCATGTATTTTCCACTAATTCTAAAATTATTAATTATAATTTCCATTCTATATATTGTCTATATATAGTTCTTTAATATTATTTAGTTTTAATTTTTAATTTTGTGGTCTGCAATTTCTACGGACTGTTTTAGACTATTCGTCTAATAAAGTTCTCGTATGTATTTTCCAATTTCTTAATTATTATATATTCTAACGTTTTTATAAATATATAATTATAATTCCAAGTGATAGGAAAATTGTTCTTTCGGTTTTTAGATGTTAAGACGACAGTTCC
>NW_022873590.1:0-1718 GCF_010883055.1 Belonocnema kinseyi | reverse complement strand
GTAAATACAACTTTGTCTACAAATAAATTTTTATACCATTTTTCAATGGAAATACAATCTCTGATTTTTGGGCTCCTAGAAAATACCTGATATGATTTTTGGACTTCAACACTTAACGTCAAAAATCAACACCTCTCTTCCAGGTAAATACACCTTTGTCTGCAAATAAATTTTTCTAGAATTTTTCAATCGAAATACAGTCTCTGATTTTTGGGCTCCTCGAAAATACCCGATATGATTTTTGGGCTTCAACCCTTAACGTCAAAAATCAGCCCCTCTCTTCCACGTAAATACAACTTTGTCTGCAATTGAATTTTTCTACAATTTTTCAATGAAAATGCACTCTCTGATTTTTGGGCTCCTCGAAAATACCCGACATGGTTTTTAGGCTTCAACCCTTAACGTCAAAAATCCACCCCTCTCTTCCACGTAAATACAACTTTGTCTACAAATCAATTTTTCTAGAATTTTTCAATGGACATACAGTCTCTTACCTTTGGGCTCCTCGAAAATACCCGATATGATTTTTGGGCTGCAACCCTTAACTTCAAAAATCTACCCCTCTCTTTCACGTATACAACATTGTCTGCAAATAAATTTTTCTACAATTTTTCAATGGTAACCCGGTCTGTGATTTTTGGGCTCCTCAAAATACCCGATATGATTTTTAGGCTTCAACCCTTAACGTCAAAAATCCACCCCTCTGTTCCACGTAAATACAACTTTGTTTGCAAATAAATTTTTCTAGAATTTTTCAATGGAAATACAGTCTCTGATTTTTGGGCTCCTCGTAAATACCCGATATGATTTTTGGGCTTCAACCATTAACGTCAAAAATCAACCCCTCTCTTCCACGTAAATACAACTTTGTCTGCAAATCAATTTTTATACACTTTTTCAATGGAAATACAGTCTCTGATTTTTAGGCTCCTCGAAAATACCAGACATGATTTTTGGGCTTCAACCCTTAACGTCAAAAATCAACCCCTCTCTTCCACGTAAATACAACTTTGTCTGCAAATCAATTTTTATACAATTTTTCAATGGAAATGCAGCCTCTGATTTTTGGGCTCCTGGAAAATACCCGATATGATTTTTGGGCTTCAACCCTTAACCTCAAAAATCAACCCCTCCCTTTCACGTAAATACAACTTTATCTGCAAATAAATTTTTATAGCATTTTTCAATGGAAATACAATCTCTGACTTTTGGGCTCCTCGAAAATACCTGATATGATTTTTGGGCTTCAACCCTTAACGTCAAAAATCAACCCCTCTCTTCCGCGTAACTGCAACTTTGTCTGCAAAAAAATTTTTCGAGAATTTTTCAATGGAAGTACAGATTCAGATTTTTGGGCTCCTCGAAAATACTCGATATGATTTTTGGGGTTCAGCGCTTAACGTAAAAAATCAACCCCTCTCTACCACGTAAATACAAATTTGTCTGCAAATAAATTTTTCCAGAATTTTTCAATGGAAATACAGTCTCTGATTTTTGGGCTCCTCGAAAATACCCTATACGGTTTTTGGGCTTCGACCCTTAACGTCAAAAATCAACCCCACTCTTCAGGTAAATACAGCTTTGTCTGCAAATAAATTTTTCTAGAATTTTTCATCCGAAATACAGTCTCTGATTTTTGGGCTCCTCGAAAATACCCGATATGATTTTTGGGCTTCAACCCTTAACGTCAAAAATCAACCCCTCTCTTCCATGTAAAT
>NW_022873589.1:0-2160 GCF_010883055.1 Belonocnema kinseyi | reverse complement strand
ATTACTAGAAGATCACATTTGCTGATCCATGATATTATGTGTTTTTAAATTTTCTCAGGATCCAGAATTGAGAACAGGAACATAATCTGAAAATTTTTGGATATTCGATTTTTTGCACAGCGGTATGAGAAATTTTTTCTTAAGTTGTATTGCGGGAGAAGATTGTGTGCTAAAATCGCATCCGAAATCATATCCGCAGCTGTAGCCGAGTGGCTAAGGCGTCTGACTAAAAATCAGATTTCCTGTGGTGTCTGACTAGAAATCAGATTCCACTAAGGAGCGAATGTTCGAGTCCTAGCGACCGAGGAATTTTTTTTTTGTACTATATAGCGGAATATCTTTTTCAACGTATCTGCCAAGTTTCTATGAATTTTGATTGAATATTTCCATTACGCTATAAAATATATTTTATTTCGTCACCTTTACGCTCTCTTAATTTTAGCACAAACAATCGTCCATTTATTTGCACGCCGCTCATAAGCTAGCCATTCATTTGTAATATTTTCTGAAAAAAGTTGCAAATTAATAGGGTTTCTGCAAATGACTGAAAGCCCAAGGTTAATTGCCAGAAGATTACATTTGCTTATCCATGATATGATGTATTTTTAAAATTTCTCAGGATCCAGAATTGAGAACACGAACGTAATCTGAAAATTTTTGGATTTAAGATTTTTTGCACAGCGATATGAGAAATTTTTTCTTAAGTTGTATTCCGGGGGAAGATTGTGTGCCAAAGTCACATCCGAAATAATATCCGCAGCTGTAGCCGAGTGGCTAAGGCGTCTGACAAAAAATCAGATCTCCTGTGTTGTCTGACAAGAAATCAGATTCCACTATGGAGCGAATGTTCGAGTCCTAGCGACCGAGGAATTTTTTTTTTTTTTGACTATATACCGGAATATCCTTTTCAACGTATTCGTCAAGTTTCATTGAATCTTGATTGTATATTTCCATAACGCTATGAAATATATTTTATCTCATCACTTTTATCTGTCATAACTTTATCAGGAAAAATCGTCTATTCATTTGTGCACTGTTCATAACCTAGACATTGATTAATAATATTTTCTGAAAAAGTTGCAAATTAATAGTGTTTCTGCAAATGACTGAAAGCCCAAGGTTAATTACCAGAAGATTACATTTGCTTATCCATGATATGATGTATTTTTAAAATTTCTCAGGAACCAGAATTGAGAACACGAACATAATCTGAAACTTTTTGGATTTTAGATTTTTTGCACAGCGATATGAGAAATTTTTTCTTAAGTTGCATTGCGGGAGAAGATTGTGTGCTAAAATCACATCCGAAATAATATCCGCAGCTGTAGCGGAGTGGTTAAGGCGTCTGACAAAAAATGAGATCTCCTCTGTTGTCTGAAGAGAAATCAGATTCCACTATGGAGCGAATTTTCCAGTCCTAGCGACCGAGGAATTTTTTTGTTTTGACTATGTAGCGGAACATCTTTTTCAAAGTACCTGTCAAGTTTCTATGAATCTTGATTGTATATTTCCATAACGCTATGAAATATATTTTATCTCATCTCTTTTAGCTGTCATAATTTTATCAGGAAAAATCGTCGATTCTTTTGAGCACTGTTCCTAACCAAGACATTGATTAATAATATTTTCTGAAAAAAGTTGCAAATTAATATTCTTTCTGCAATTGACTGAAAGCCCAATGTTAATTACTAGAAGATCACATTTGCTGATCCATGTTATTATGTGTTTTTAAAATTTCTCAGGATCCAGAATTGAGAACACGAACATAATCTGAAAATTTTTGGATTTTAGATTTTTTGCACAGCGATATGAGAAATTTTGTCTTAAGTTGTATTGCGGGAGAAGATTGTTTGCTACAATCACGTCCGAAATAATAGCCACAGCTGTAGCCGAGTGGCTAAGGCGTCTGACAAAAAATCAGATCTCCTGTGGTGTCTGACAAGAAATCAGATTCCACTATGGAGCGAATGTTCGAGTCTTAGCGACCGAGGAAATTTTTTTTTTTTAAATATATAGCGAAATATCTTTTTCAACGTATTCGTCAAGTTTCTATGGATCTTGATTGTATATTTCCATAACGCTATGAAATATATTTTGTCTCGTCACCTTTACGCTCTCTTAATTTTAGCACAAACAATCGTCCATTTATTTGCACGCCGC
>NW_022873588.1:0-1468 GCF_010883055.1 Belonocnema kinseyi | reverse complement strand
ATACATTAAGTCATCCTTTTTGGTTGAAAATTCAATTGTTTTCTTGAAAATTCGTTTTTTGACTTAAAAATTCATTTTTTTTGTAGAAATTTCATCTTTCTTGTTTAAAGTTGGAAATATTTGACTAAAACTTCACCCTTATGATTAAAAACTAATCTGTTTCGGTTTCAAATTAACTTTTATGTTGAAAATTCACATTTTCGAGTTTGAAAATTTGTATTTTCGCCTGAAAAATGCAGTAATTTTTCAGTTAAAGATTCGTAATTTCAGTTAAAAATTCATTCTATTTTTTTAAAAATTGAACTATTTTGTTGATAAATCTTTTTTTTCTAGTTAATTTTTTTATTGTATATTTAACTTTTGTTTATAAATGTATATTTTTTAATTAAAGCTTTAATTATTTGGTTAAAAATGCATGTATTTTGTAAAAATTTGACTTTTTGGTAGAAAATTAATCCTCTGGGCTGAAAATTTAACTTTTTAATTGAAAAATGCATGAGATTTATGGAGAAGATGTATTTTTTGTTAGAAAATCGCTTTTTTTAAAATAAAAATGTAACTGTTTGGCGGAAAATTAGTCTTTTTTAGTTAAGGATTCAAATATTTCATTAAAAATCTCAATTTTTTTTATAAATTCAACTGTTTCTGATTTAAAGTTTCATAATATTAGGTGAAAATTCATCTCTTTTGCTTAAAATAAAAATACTTTGCTAAAAATTAGTTTTTTTTTTGTTTAACGTTTAATTTTCATTGATAATTTAACTATTTGGTCGAAAATGTAACTGTTTTTGATTTAAAGTTAAATATTTGGTTAAAATTTGAACTACTTTCTTTAAAAGTCATATATTTTTGTTTGTTAAAGATTCTAAATTTTAGTTGAAAATACGTATTTTTGTTTGAAAACGATACTTCTTTGTGGAAATATTTTTTTGGTTAAAATTAATTTTTTAAACTGGAAATTCAACTATTTGGCAGAAAATTAAACTGTTAAGTTGAAAATTAATTTTTTTAGTTAAGGATTCCAGTATTTTGCTGGAAATTCGTATACTTCATATACATTTAACTGTTTCTTCATAATTTATTTTTTATTAAAGGTTCATAATCTTTGTTGAAAATTTATATTCTGGGTTAAAACTCAATTTTTGAACTGAAAATTGAACTATTTGGTTAAAAATTGAACTAAAATTAGTTTAAAATTTATTTATTTTAGTAAAAAAAATTTTTAATGAGTTTTTAAACTGAATATTTAACTGTTTGTTCTAAAATTAATTTTTCTAAGTGGAGAATTCAAGAATATCGTTGAAAATTCGTATTTTTTGAATGAATTTAACTGTTTCTAATTTAAAACAAAATCTTTTTTTGTTTGTAATGTAATGCGTCGAAAAGCAATTAAGACTTTTTAAAAATAAGGTTGAATTGATAGCATCAATTCAACCGTTCTTTATTGACAAAATTTAGATACACTCAA
>NW_022873587.1:0-1127 GCF_010883055.1 Belonocnema kinseyi | reverse complement strand
GAAAATTTTTGGATTTTCGATTTTTTGCACAGCGGTATGAAAAATTTTTTCTTAAGTTGCATTGCGGGAGAAGATTGTGTGCTAAAATCACATCCGAAATAATATCCGCAGCTGTAGCCGAGTGGCTAATGCGTCTGACAAAAAATCAGATCTCCTTGTGGTGTCTGACTAGAAATCAGATTCCACTAAAGAGCGAATGTTCGAGTCCTAGCGACCGAGGATTTTTTTTTTCACTATATAGCGGAATGTCTTTTTCAACGTATTCGTCAAGTTTCTATAAATCTTGATGGTATATTTCCGTAACGCTATGAAATATATTTTATCTCATCACTTTTAGCTGTCATAATTTTATCAGGAAAAATCGTCCATTCATTTGTGCACTGTTCATAACCCAGACATTGATTAATAATATTTTCTGAAAAAAGTTGCAAATTAATATTCTTTCTGCAACTGACGGAAAGCCCAAAGTTAATTACTAGAAGATCACATTTGCTGATCCATGATATGATGTATTTTTAATATTTCTCAGGGTTCAGAAGTGGGAACAGGAACCTAATCTGAAAATTTACGGATTTTGAATTTTTTGCGCAGCGGTATGAGAAATTTTTTCTTAAGTTGTATTGCGGGAGAAGATTGTGTGCTAAAATCACATTCGAAATAATATCCGCAGCTGCAGCCGAGTGGCTAAGGCATCTGACAAAAAATCAGATCTACTGTGTTGTCTGACTAAAAATCAGATTCCACTATGGAGCGAATGTTCGAGTCCTAGCGACCGAGGAATTTTTTTTTTTTGACTCTATAGCGGAATATCTCTTTCAACGTATCAGTCAAGTTTCTATGAATTTCGATTGTATATTTCCATAACGCTATGAAATATATTTTATCTCGTCACCTTTGCGCTCTCTTAATTTTAGCACAAACAATCGTCCATTTATTTGCACGCCGCTTATAGGCTAGCCATTCATTTGTAGTATTTTCGGAAAAATTTGCAAATTAATAGACTTTCTGCAATTGACTGAAAGCCGAAGGTTAATTGCTAAAAGATGACATTTGCTGATCCATGATATTATGTGTTTTTAAAATTTCTCAGGATCCAGAATTGAGAACACGAACATAATCTGAAAATT
>NW_022873586.1:0-2819 GCF_010883055.1 Belonocnema kinseyi | reverse complement strand
AGAATATAAACATTTTTAATAAGATTTGTAGAAAATCTTTCAAAGAATAAAATGATTGCCCGGTAAGTTAAAACCGAAAAATTACAATTTCAAAAAAATGAAGGTTGTTCTGAATATTGAGCTGGACTTGAGACCGAGACAAATCGTCACACACACAATTCAGAGTGACAAAGTTAAACTTGGAATGTTACGATTATAATTGTTTTATTTGTTTTTATTTGTATTTCGAAGGTAAAAGTATTTTATTTTTATTCTTAAAGAACAGTTAAATAAGCATTAATTTAGAAAAAAATCAAATAATCTGGAGGTTTCTAAATGTTTCAAAGAAAAGAACAAAATTTGGAGCTTCTCAAGAATTTGAAATATTAGGATAACAATAAAAATTTTTGGGCAGATTTAAAATTATTTTTTATTTCAAAAAAGTACATAACTCAAAGAGAATGTTTAAAAATATTTCAAAACATTTCAAAAGATTTACAATATTAGAAAAAATCTGGAAGCTCTTAAAACAATTTTGTGTGCAGGATTTTTCAAAAATGTTAGGAAAAATGGGAATCAGTCTAAAGACATTTAAAAGTTCCGAAAAATTTTTTAAATAGTTTCAAAAGATTTAAAATAATTTAAAAAAGAATAAATACTTTTGATGATTTTGAAATGTTTTCAAATGTTGACTTTTTATTTTGAAAAAAGACATAATTTTAAGAGGAAATATAAAAATATGGGACCACTGGAAAAAATTCCGAAAGGGATGAATGAAAAATCCCAAAAACGAAATCTCCGGCACCTGAATAATAATTTTATAAAAATTGTATTAAAAAATAAATTAAAAAACACGTGCGCTTTGAAAGAAAAAAATGTTCTGCCTAAATTGTCTTCGTACCTACATAATAACATTTTTGCACAAACTTTGCAGGATTTAATTCAACACCGATTTATATCAAAATTGATTTTTATTACTTTTATTATTTTTTTTATTAATAAAAAATTCGATTTTTTACAACTTTTTTATATTTTTTTCAAATACTATGCACATTTTCAAACCAATTTTTTCATCCAGATATATATATTCGATTATTGTATTTTCAATAAATAAATAATATTTAATAAACAATTTTTTTAATTGTTTAAATTCAGGAATTTTCTAGTTCGGTTATTTTATAATTCAGCCATTTTCTCTGGTGATTTTTAAAATTCGGTAATATCTTATTGTCTGGAATTTTATTTATTTTATTTTCCTGAATTTTCTAATTCGACTTTTATATTTCGGGACTTTCATAATTTCTGAAATTTTATTATTTGGTTATTTTTCAATTTACGAATTTTACAGTGTCGGGAATTTTATTTTTCGGGATTTTTTAGTCGCTTTTTCCGAAAAATAAAATTCCCACATCACTGTAAAAATTCCGAAGTTATAACATTGTCGAAATATAAAAGTCCCGAATTGGAAAATTCTCGACAATTTACAATCTTACCGAATTTGAGAATTCCCGACAGAAAATTTCCGAATTATACAATATCCGGGCTAGACAACTCTCTAATTTGAACAATTAAAAAATAGTTTGTTTAGAATTTTTTTTTAATAGAGTAATAAAATATTTTTAATAAAGAAAAAACTTTTTAATGTTTAAAGTTTCTAAAAATTATTTTTGGAATATAAAATAATAATAATTGAACAAATGTATTTTTTGATAAAAATTTATTTGAAAATGTGCATTGTATTTTTATACATTACAGAGAACGCTCGCAAAAATGGAATTATTATTTTAAAAAATAAAAATAAAAGTCGCGTTAAATCAGCCTGCATTGAATCCTGCAAATTTTGTTTTATTTAAAGCTCACGTGTTTTCAATTTATGTTTGTATCGCATATTTATACAATTATTGTTATTTCAAATTAAAACAATAATTTAAAAAAATTAAACATCAAAACAAAATTTCTATAATAAAAATATTTGATTATTGTATTTTTAATAAATAAATAATATTGATGACAAAACTGTTTTCTCAATTTCTGCAATTCGGGAATTTTCTAGTTTGTATATTTGATCATTAGACAGCATTTGGCCTGGAGTTTTATTATTCGGGAATTTTTAAATTCGATAATATTGTAAACTGTCCAGAATAACGTTTTGATAAAAATATAATTATAATTCCAAGTGATAGGGAAATTGTTCTTTCGGTTTTTAGATGTTAAGACGACAGTTCCAAGCCAGATTACGTTTTGCATTGGCAAACAATATTGTACGAACAGAATTTCACTGACACATTCGTAAAAAATATCATGTTCCATAAAGTATATTTTAAAATAAACTTTAAATTATTATAATTGATACAGCTTATTTATTTTGAATTTATTTTTAATTGAAAATGGGTTATAAAGTTTTAATCGCGAGTTTCCCTTTGTTTAACTTCTAAGTCTTTCCAATTGAAACAGTTTAATTTTTAACATTGAAATTGGAATATTCTTCAATTTTAAACAAATTCCGAATCGTGTTGTGAAATCAATTATGATTCACTTGTGAATCCTTGGTGTCCACTTCAATTAAAAAAAGAATCATACTTTATATTCGCAGTTGATAAACTAAAAACGATTTCTATCTAAAATTATAAATTTAAAACGCTTCTAATTTTTAATTTTCCAGGTCTTCAAAACTGCATTCTAAAATTCGAAATTGAAAAATTTTCGCTTAAATTTTATAACTTAAACGGAAAATTCTTAAGTGAAAGATTTTCGAATTACGTACTGTAAACTGAATGATATAATAGGAAAAAAGCAATTTAAGGAATTAAAAAAAAACTGACCAAACCAAACTTGGACCA
>NW_022873585.1:0-4796 GCF_010883055.1 Belonocnema kinseyi | reverse complement strand
GGCTAAAATTGAAGAACTAGAATTCGAATTGGTCGAACACCCACCGTATTCACCAGATTTAGCCCCCAGTGACTTTTTCTTATTTCCAAACTTGAAAAAATGACTCGGTGAACAGAGGTTTCCAGACAACGAAGACGTCATTGCCTCTGTAAGTGCTTATTTTGAGGAACTTCCGAAAACGCACTTTTCTGAAGGATTAAAAAAACTTGAAAAGCGATTGACCAAGTGTATAGAGCTCCAAGGAGATTATGTTGAAAAATAAAAAAAAATTTACCCAAAAAAAATTGTTTTTATACTTCATTCTAAGGACTTATTGAACTACCCTCGTAGTGTTTTAGAAATCTCTTTTCATGTGCTTCGAGACTATCCCACCGATTTTTTTCTTCGCAATTTAAAAAAAAATAAAATTAGAATAAATTTTTTTGAAAAATCTCTGTTTATATATTTTTTGTTTATTTTCTGAAAAGTTGACCAATGGTTTCGTGAATTATTACAGGTACACTAGGACCATAATTCAACCAAGTTGCAATTCAGCAATGGAAAAAAACCATAATTTTATGTGGGGAAACTTTGCGTATTCTGCCTCATATACGAGATACATCAAAATATTGATTGGTTTCGCTGTTTTTGAATTTCCGCATGAGTAATTTTTTCCTAAATTTGAAAAAAATAGGAGCTTTTATACTGTGGTCTTTATCTCGTTTATTATTCTGAATTATATTAGTGTGTATAGAATAAATTAGTATAATCGAAGGCGAGGACAGTGACGCTAACCTTACGAACTAGGATAACGTTTAGCAACTGTTTCTACGAATGAATTTTAACAATATTTACGAAAGTTAAGGCTATAACGGTAGAATTCAATAATAAACGTAGATTAATAACTTTAAAAAGCACTTTTATATTTGAGACGTGACACACTTTCCTGTCTGAAACTTCCCCTTTCTCTTGTTGTTACGCTCAAATACGAACCGAATTAATAAAACCCAATAAAGAGGTAAAACTTTCATTGGGGTGAAAGTTGATTATTTCTGATTGAAAGAATCTCTACTATATTTTTCATTTAAAATTCATCTGGCTGGATTGGAAATTTTTCTGTTTGATTAAAAATTTAACTATTCCGTTAAAAACGCAACTATTTTTCTAAAGTCATATTGTTTAGTCAAAATTTCAACTACATGGTTTACAGTAGATATAAGATGTTAAATTATAATTTAGTATCTATTTTTATCCACCCCCTTTAAAGGGTTGACATTCTGTAAATAAAAGGTACATCTCATCAACTTTTACATTTTTAAAAACTGAATGTCCCTACCCTACTGTTTTTTCTATAAAACGGCAGCCCCCTAATGTAAATGTCCCATTTCTGGCTAGTGACCCAGGTTGTGCGAATGCTCACATAATGTAAGTAAATCCGTAGTAATCTTAATGTGAATGAGATATTTTTGATATAGGTTTTATAGTCATTTTATTGCGTATTCGTCTTCTTTAAACGTTATATAGTCACGCGTGTCGCCATCTGTGGCCAATTGAGCATAACATTACACTCGGCTTCTTAGTCCGGGAGTTGACAGGCTGCGTAGTTTTTCGTGTAAGCAGTGCTCCAAAAACGTTCTCACGCGAATGTTTTATTGAAAAGTATGTATTCGTTATAAGTTTTTTGAGTGTGTTTCTAGTTATAACTGAGAGCTAATGAATAATTTGGATATTTCCTCCTGCCTTAATACGGACGGAAAAAAATGGTTGGAGTAATTTCTGCGAGCAACTACGAACAACACAGTTGCATCAAAATTAGGCATTTTTTAAAGATAGAAGTACACTATTTTAATTCTGAAAGCTTCCTCTTGTTATGACACCTGTTTTTTATGCATTTGTATTGAATAATTGATAAAAATTTGCGGAAAATGATTACAACAACAATGAGATAGCTAATTTAAAAATGCAAACGATAAAAATATTATTTTTTTTTTAATTACGTGATTTATTATGCTGATAAATTTTCACGTTAAAATGTTTAAATTCTCATTTATAAATTAAACTAAGAGTCAGTTCTTATCAATGACGATATCCCGCCACTGTAGGAAATATAACATGGCGTCGCTCGCATAAATCGGGACATTTGATTCGCCCAAATTGGGTCAGTGGAAAAATTCATTCGCCCAAATATTTTCATCGTTACAGTATGAAATATTCTTTATTATTCAGTAAAAATTGTTTGTTTATATCGATAAGCAGACAAGGTATTGATGAAAAATGTTCCAACTGGGCGGTATTATAAACTTTTATCGATTCATAAGATTCAAAATACATTTACAAGAAAAACACCCCACACAAATCCTTACATTCGCATACATTGGGACATTTACCTTACGCTCCCTCTGACGCTCTCTACCTATTTCATTCCTTACAGCAAACAAACAAAGCCATTCAGGCAACATTAGTTTTATCACTACTCCACTCCCCTCCATTTTACAATTTCTTCTGTTCTCACATGCCAGTTTTGCCTGACATACGACATTTCCCTTCATTTTTTATTCTTCCCTTCTCCTTATCCCTCTCTTTGTTCTTTTCTTCTTCTCCGTCTCCCTTCTGCGTGCCAATCACCACCACGCATCCCGCTTTCACGTCCCAGACACAAATTGTTTCTTCCACTTTTGCCTTTAGTTTCGTAGTTAGTACTACTTTCGTAGTTAGCACCAAGGCCTCTCTTTAAGTTGTATTTTCTACAACCAACAATCCCGAGCCCTCGAGTTTCTCGCTTCTTTTCACTATTTTCACCCTGTTCGCCACGCTCATTACATCATTCTCTTTCACACAGCGCTGCAAAAAACTTAAACACAGGACAAATCAGTCTGCAGGCCACAATTTTAATCCAATGTTAATGTCTTTTAAATCCAAGCTAATAAAATTCTTTATAGATAGTTATTATTTAATATATATAATGCGTTTTAAATGCAGTTGTGATTTGAAATATCTTGTCAATATTAGTTTGCAGTGTAAATTAAATACTTCGCAACAAGTTTCAATTTCGCTTTTGTCATAATAATGTGGGAAATCTGTGTTGTACAGCCCTTTTTATTAGTTAAACAATTTTAGTTAGAAAATACATAACATTTTCAGGTTTAACTACAAAGATTTGGATTTTTTCCTAAAACTAATTGAATTGACAAATGCAGGAATTGCTTGTTTTAAATATGAAGATTTTGGTTGTTTTGTAGATTCAACTATAAATATTGTGTGGAAGGTGCTTTCCTGCAATAGCCAAATTTTTTGAATTAGAAAAAAATTGAAAATCCTTGATATATCCACAGGAAATATTATTTCGAAAATAAAGGTAAGAACAAATTTGATTAATATTTTCGCAAAAATACAAAAAGTAATTTTTTACATAATCATTGATATTTTGTAAATCTATTAATTCGGAAAATATGTTTTTTTCAGCATGATAAAAAACAGGCTTCCATTGAAATTAATTCAACCAAAATGTCCGAACACTAAGAATGTTTAAAATATTTCTTTGACATAATAATAAGTCACAGCAAGATGAAATAAATTTTGAAACAGATATGTATATTGTATAAATCTAGAAGAAATGATTGTGATTATACAATTTGTTAGAGAATTAAATGAATACATCTAACCTATCGAAAGCAAAGCCCGAGGATTGCTTCGAGTATAAGGTTTCGAAAGTTTTATAATCTCTACAAATATACTACTCTGTATATGCATTCGCAATGAATTGTTTTCATGATGCATGCTTGGAAACCCGCCACTTCCTCTTTATGTTTATTGTTGAGAAAGGGGAACTTTTTTCGAGAGTGTAACAAAGTGAGTGTGGCAAAGACTTTGCCGTATTTACACCATCACTTTATACTCTTTCAGGTTTGAGGGAGACTGTAATATGACTGAAATTCTATATTTTAATTTTAATATTAATTTTGAGATTGGGTCGGTCTCGACTCTGGCAATTTGCCTGTTTCTTCTGATTGGAACCTTTTATCTAGAGATTTTTTTTGGTCGAAAATTTAACAATCTCATCAAATTTCATCCCTTTGAAAAGAATGAAGCTGGATTTTGGCTATAACGCACCACAGGGGCCAAAGAGCAACACAGTGATGACATAGCCTTTCGATTTCCCCGAAAACCGAAAAAGTGAAGCATTTTATTTTGGATTCTTTGGCTTTTAATCTTTAGGGGTTAATTATCTTTTTATGTTATTTTTGTTGTCCTGCTGTTTGTAGATTATACAAAAGAGTGAAAATGATTACAATTAAAAGTCCGTCTTGTGTATAGTATATAAGTCTATCCTCGTCAAGCATAGCTTGTTTGGATTACATCTGAGAGCCAATCTATCTTTTGTTCGAACATTAAACTTTTGTATTACTGTAATAATGAAGATCGTATTATTAAATCCCTCATGAAAAAAGGAACGTCTTTTATATTTCAAGGATGTAGTCGGCCAACGTAACCATTTTTACAGGGCGTCATCCGGCGGCTGACTAAAATCAGCGAGAGCTACTAAGTGTACACGGCACCCTAGAGCAGTGGTCGGCACGCTCTTGCCCTGGGCAGGGTAGTCTGCCCTGGCTGCCCTGTGACCTACTCTCAGGGCAATACCTGCGAGCTTGGCCAGACCACCCCTTTCCTCACAGTAACATTCCACAACCAATAGCAACCACCCCTATCAAATTTTATGAATCGGGTCTCAGCTATCTTTAGCTAAAACCACTAGAAACTACCCCTAACACATTTAACAAACCAAGTCTCACCTTTATTAGATATATTAACCGTTTAGT
>NW_022873584.1:0-1866 GCF_010883055.1 Belonocnema kinseyi | reverse complement strand
TTCTTAATATTTTGACACCAAAATCATGTCGATACACCTTACCGACTGCGAGTAAAGCCACCCACGCTTTAACTTGACAGACTGTATATATATATATATTGAATATTTAATACATTGAATTCTTTTGAATCTTTTCATTTCTTTCAAAGTCTTTGAACTTTTTTGAATTTTTTTTTATATCTAAACTGCTTCTCGTTCTTTTTAATTTTTTGCATTGCGTTAAATTTTGTTTGAATTCTTTAAATTTTTCGAATTGAAATATTAAGTATTACTTAAAATTAAAAGCAACAACCCACTATTAAAATTTTTCTTGAGTACTTTTGGATTCTTTGGCTTCTCCCAAATTCTTTAAATTCTTTGAACTCTTGAATTCTTTAAATAATTTCCAATTATTTTAGATATTATATTTCAAAGATAAGGTGTTAATTATGACTAAAATTAACAACATGAAGAATTAGTTCGAGTTTTTTGAAATTTTTGAAAAAACATCTTGTAAAAACTAAACCTTATGCTTTAAAGGAGGAACACGAAAACAAAAATAATAATTTTGACCTCAACTGAGGAGAACGCGTATATTTATATTATTTAAAAAAATACTTTTGGATTATTTACTGCTTTTAAATTCTTGCCATACTTTTTAATTATTTAATTGGTTTGAATTCTTTTCAATTATTTGCATTCTGTTCAATTCTTTGCATTCTTAGAATTTATTTTTATTTTTCTAATTCAAAAAAGAAGTAATTCTTAAAATTAAAAGCAAATACCTAAAATTAAACATTCATTTCAAATCTTTTATAATATTTTGAATGGTTTTGAATGTGTTTAAATTCTTTGAAATCTTTTGAATTCTTCAAGTCTTTTTAAATTTTTTGAATTCTTTTGTAAATTTAGATTGTTTCGAATTTTCTAAAATTGTTTGCATTCTGTTGAATCCTTTCAATACCTTTAAATTTTCTAAATTCAAATATTAATTACAATTTGAAATGAAAATCATCTGACTAAAACTAAAAATGTATTTGAATTCAATGAATGCTTTTAAATTCTTTAATGTATTTTTAATTTTTTTAATTCTTTGAATTCGCTTGAAATCCGTGTAATTTCTTGAGTTCTTTGTACTCTGTTGGATGGTTTTCATGCTTTGAATAAAATAATTAATTATCAATTGAAATTAATATTAATATTTTAAAATCTAGAAGTATTTATTTGAATTATTTAAATAGGTTTTGAGTCTGTGAATTAAAAAAATTTAATTATTTTTAATTTTTTAATTATGTTAAATCTTTGGAATTGAGTAAATTCTTTAAAATCTTTTGAATTCTTAGAATACTATTCGAATCTCTTCAATTCTCTGAATACTTTTGAAATTTTTGCAATCTGTTGACTTATATTCACGCTTTAACTGTTTCGATTTGTTTAAATTAGAAAATTAAGTATTACTTAACATTAATAATAACAAATTAAAATTAACATGAGTTCATTTTGATTCTTTGAATTATTTAAAATTATTTGGTTAATTCTTTGAATTCTTTTGTATATTTACACTTTTTTTAATTGTTTGCATTCTGTTGAATCCTTTGATTTTCTAGTTCTACAAATACAAATATTATTACTTCAAATTAAAAGCAAAGGCCTAATACTAAAAAGTCATTTCAATTCATTGAGTACTTTTTAATGCTTAGATATTTTAAAATTCTTTTTAATTCTTTTGAATCCTTTGATTTCGTTTGATTTTGTTTGTCTTCTATTTGTATTCTATTGAATTCTTTACAATACGAGGGTGGATTGATAAGTTTCCGGCCTGACCAAGAAAAACAACGTTTTTAAGAATTTTTTTTTTATTTCTCAACATAATCTCCTCCAAGGCTG
>NW_022873583.1:0-2168 GCF_010883055.1 Belonocnema kinseyi | reverse complement strand
GATTAAAATAGATGAATTTTTAAACAAGAAGAATAATTTTCTACCAAAAAATAAGAATTTTTGAATGAGAAATGTCCAAAATAGTTATTTAAAAAATTTTAATTTAAAATAGTTTAATTTTCGATGGAAGAAATGAATTTTCAATTGAAAAATATTTTTAAAAACACACGCACAATCGAATTTACATCAGAATAGTTCAATTTTTAAACATATAGTTTGATTTTGATTTAAACAATTATTTTTAAACAAAAAATTAAATGAATGCTGAGAGAAAATTTAAAATAAGATCAGAATTTTATTAAATTATTTCGTTATTTTGCCATATAACATAATTTTAGAAAAAATAAGGAATTTAATTCTTATTGAGCCATCTTTATTCATAATGTGTCCCCTAAGGGTTTACATGACTTTCATTTCTTACAAGCTTTCCGTTTAAATCTATATTTTTTCACATATTCTAAACTTTCTGTTCGCTTCTTTTTCCCAGTACATCCCCTCCCTTACCTCGTTTCCCAGTCTAAATGTTGCTATTCTGGTCCACATTCTCTCTCCCTAACCCTTTTCTAAATACTTTGGCACCCCTTCCTTTTTTATCACGTTATACCATTTATTGTATTTTGATTCCTCAATCGCCCCCATCTTTCTATTAATTGTCTTTCCCTCTCCCTTTTTTCCAATTCATCATAGTTTACTCCTGTCCCGTCTTCTATTTCTCTTTCATTAAAGAACTCTCTCCATTCTTCTTCGCATCTCGTTAATTCGATCGCCCTCCCTATCCTCTTTTCTACCTCAATCAAACACTTTCTCGCCAACTCCCCTCCCTTTCCCTCCCTCAGCATCGTCTGAAATTTCCATGCCCTCTTTCCTGCTTTAATACTTAACTTATCACTTTGCGCTTCTTTTTTCACCATATATCCTGGCGTCCTCCAGTCTGCCCTTAGTGTCCACCTTATATACCTTTCTTGTAAACTCTCAATATCTTTCCTTTCTTTCCATCCCCATATCTCTGCTCCATAACCTAATACCGGCCATACCAGCGTATCAAATAACTACATTCTCTTTTTCCATTTTTTGAACCTACTTTTCCCTATTCCCCATATCTGTTTCATTACCTCTGCTGTTTTTTTTTATCCTTTTTCTTATATGAGCTGTATGATCTCCATTCGTTTGCGATATATATCCCAAATATTTATACTCTTTGACTTCTTCTAACTTTATTCCTTTCCATCTTCCTGTCCATTCTTTCTTGCTGTCCCCTCCTTTTATAAACCTCATTGTCTTTGTCTTTTCTACATTTACATTCAGCTTTTCCCCATCTAAGTATTTCTCTATTCCTGTAATTATTCCCGCCATCCCTTCTTCATCCTCTACCATCAACACTATGTAGACTGCGTATGCCAGTGTATATATCATTGCCCCTTTTTGCCTTTTAATTCTCTTATTTACTAGATAGTTTAGAACCAATATGTTGCCCATTACCCTCATTACTTTTCTAAACCCTGCTGATTCGGTGACTCGATCTTTTTTTCTTAAACTTCTATCTTCAATCTTTCCGACAAAATAGTTACATATACTTTATACAGTGTTGGCATCCAAGTCCCCCCTGTAATCTTTAACCTTTTCTCCCTTGCCTTTCTTTACTATTGGTATAACTGCTCCTTCTTTCCATAACTCTGGTCACCCCTCTCCTCTCCATACTCTATCACACATTATCCATGCCCATTCCTCTAGTTCCTCCCCTCCATATTTCTATACTTCATTTGGAATCTCATCTATACCAGGTGCCTTTCCATCCTTCATTATTCCTGAAACTTTAACTATTTCCTCCCTTGAAATTTTCTCTTCCTCATCTTTTTCTCTGCCATATTTTCCTCCCTTTACAACTTTTCTCTCTACTTCTCCTAGCAAATTCAAAAAATATTTCCTCCTTCTTTTGATAACACAAGTCAGTATACTCTTTCTTTTTTTTCCTATATTCTTCCCAATGACTTTTTTCTTTTTCCACTTTCTTAATTCCTTTCTGACCTCCTTTCTTGTCTCTTTGAAGTCCTCACCCGACTCACTTATATTCCCCCCTTTACTAACTTCATTTTTGTTTGTGCACTCGAATCCAATTTTTATTTCTCCTATAATTTTTCCCATCTCCTCGTCCACATTTCCCTCTCCCA
>NW_022873582.1:0-1012 GCF_010883055.1 Belonocnema kinseyi | reverse complement strand
TATTCTATTTTTAGAAAATTAATCTTCTGCGGATAAAAAGTCATTTTTAGGCTGAACTCTTTTGTTAAAAATGTAACTATTTTTTTGAAAATTCGTTTTTTTCAATAAGAATTAATTTTTTTTAACTAAAAAAGTAAGCATTTCATTTTTGATTTAATTTGATATTTTTATTAAAAATTATAATTTTCTGGTTCAAAATTGCTTCTCCCGGGTTTAAAATTCAAAAATTTGGTCAAAAAATAATATATTTTGTTGAAAGCTCATCTTATTTTGGTAGATTATTAATACAATACTGGAAAATTCATTTCTGTGGTTAAAAATTTAATTATTTTGTTCGCAATTTATCATCTTTAATTGAAAATTAAACGACTTGGTTGAAAGTTGAACTTTATCATTAAAGATTCATATTTTTGGACTCTCCTTGATTCCTGGGAATTGACTTTTCTGTTGAAAATTTAATTCCTCGATTTATTTGCAAATTAATCTTTTTTTTTAACATGTAACGATTTTCTTCACATTTTGGGTTTTTTGTTTTGTTGAAAATTAATTTTTTATCTCAAAATTTGAAATTTTACATTTGTGTTAAAAATTTATACTTTATAAGTTTAAAATTTAATTATTTGGTAGAACATTCTTTTGTTTTGATGAAAATTCATCGTTTTGGTCGAAAATTAATTTTCTTGATTTTTTTTACATCGTCTTTTTATTAGAAATGCAATTGTTAAGTTCTAAATTAGTATATTTTGATTAGTGATTTAACAATATGATAGAAAATTAAAGTGGAATTCGTTTATAAATGAACTTTTCCGTGATTTTTTTCGTGTTTTTTAAATCTAGTTCTTTAAAAATCATATTTCTGCAAGATTTACCTCTTCGGCTTAAGATTGAACTTTTTTGTTGACAATTTGGTTTTACAGTCTGTCAAGTTAAAGCGTGGGTGGCTTTACTCGCAGTCGGTAAGGTGTATCGACATGATTTTGGTGTCAAAATATTAAGAAGTGCTCCCTCTTTC
>NW_022873581.1:0-3737 GCF_010883055.1 Belonocnema kinseyi | reverse complement strand
AGGATTGATGCTAAGGTAGAGATAGAGGAAATGCGAAATATAGGTAGGGAAGTGAGAAGAGGGGAGATAATGGTACTGGTGAAACTAAAGAAATGGGAACATGGGTACATGGAAACATGGGTAGAAAGGAAGATGCAGTATAAATTAAGGAAAATAGCGGAAGAGGAAAGAAAAAAGGGAAAGAGATCATGGGTTAAGTATGGGAGAGTTCAGATAGATGGAGTATGGTGGGATTGGGATGAAGAAAGGGAAGAGATAGTAAGAAATGATGTATAGCAGGATTAGAGAGAAAGGATAAGGAGTTTATGAGAAATTTGACACAATGCGATGTAGTCATAGTGATGGAGACGTGGTTAGATGAAAAGGGATGGGAAAGAGTGAGGGGAAGGTTACCAGGTGGTTAAAAATGGCAAGTGCAAAATGCAAATAGGAAGAATAAAAAGGGCAGAGCAATGGGAGGAATGGTGATGGGAGTAAGGAATGAATGTATAACAGGGAAAGATAAGAAAGACAGGAATGAACAAAAAGAAGGAGTAATAGTAGAAGAGGCTATTATGCGAGGAGAGAAGTGGAAGGTAGTGGGGATTTATGTGAACGGTGATATGCAGGAAAAATCAGAGGAGATTAAAGAAATGATTGAAGAAAATAAAGAAGAGATTAGGATGATAATAGGTGGTGAATTCAATGCGAGAACAGGAGACAGAGGAGGAAGGGAATGGGGAGCAGATAAAGGAAGAAAATCCAAAGATAAGGTACTAAATGGGGAGGGAAAAAAGTTGTTGAAGAGCTTGGAGGAGTAGGGATGGTATATCTTAAACGGGAATATAGAAGGGGATGAAAAAGGAGAAGAAGCGCAAAGGGATAAGTTAAGTATTAGGGCGGGTAAGAGGACGTGGAAATTAGAGACAAAGCTGAGGGAGGGAAAGGGAGGAGAGTTGGCGAGAAAGTGTTTGATGGAGGTAGAAGAGAGGAGAGGGAGGGCGATCGAATTAACGAGGTGGGAAGAAGAAAGGAGGGAGTTCTTTAATGATAGAGAAATAGAAGACGGGACTGGAGTAAACTATGAAGAATTGGAAAAAAGGGAGAGGGAAAGACAATTAATAGAAAGATGGGGGGCGATTGAGGAATCAAAATACAATAAATGGTATAAGATGATAAAAAAGGAAGGGGTGCCAAAGTATTTAAAAAGGGATGGGGAGAGAGAAGGTGGACCAGAATAGCAAGATTTAGATTGGGAAATGAGGTAAGGGAGGGGATGTACTGGGAAAAAGAAGAGAACAGAATGTGTAAAATATGTGAATGGGAGGAGGAAACATGGGAGCATGTATGGGAAGGATATAGGAGAGGAATGGAAGATAAAGGAAGCTGGCAAGAAAATGTGGTTAAGATTCTAGGGGAAGATGGATTAGGAGAAGAATGGATGAAGGAGTTGGAGGGTGCTAGAGGAGCAAATGAGGGAGAATGAACTTTAATTTGAAGCTCAGTTTTTATTACTTCGAATGAAAATTTTTTTGGCTTTAGTGCTCGATTTTTTGAATTTCATTGACCGTGAAAAATGTTTGCGAGTTGAGAAAAAACGGAGCATTTTTCTCTTTAATTCAAGCTTCTAATAATTTGAATGTATACAATGGAGGCTTTTAACATTGTTCAATTTAACCATTTTAAATTAAATGCCACCAAACTGCGAAATTTCGAATTTACAATTTTGGTAAATAGACCAGTTTCAAGATTTCTGGTTAAAAATATAAATCCGCGATATAATTTTCAATGTTCATTAAATAACATATTTAACAATCAAATTTTTTGTTATAAAAACTTTCTAAATTAGAAGTTAAATTATGTTGATTTTAAGTAATTTCAAATTAATAATTCGTTAATTGTTATTTATACATCATACATAAAATATCAACACTTTCACTTAAAAATTAAAAATGGAACAATTGAAATTAAAACGTTCAAAATTTAAATTAACACTCTAAAATTTTAACGATTCGAGGATATTTCAAACAAATCGGTTTCAAAAATTGCACACTATTTCAACATATGTAACGTGCGCCGAAGAAAGGGGGCTTACTCTACAAAAATCGAAATCAAGTTTTTTACGCATTTCGATAGTTTTTGAGCTGCTCTTTTTAATTAAACCATTGGGAAAAATATCCAAGCATTATTATTTCTAATAATTGAGTTGTTTGGTACCCGAGTCATAGGACTTTGGCTGGAGAGCTCGAGATTCCGTGAAACACCTCCCACCACTCACCACCCCATCTATGTGTCTCATCTATACCCCGTCTAAGAGCAGCGTCTACGACCTATCCAAAGATATTATAAACGTAGATGCGGTGCGGGCTTAGTTGCCCGCCATAAATATAGACGGCGCGTCCAGCGAAAAAAGTCACTTCCCCTCTACCCACCACTCCCCGTAGAAAGGTCAAATCGATATAGTTTGCCAAGAGCCGCTTGGAGCGCTGTAAGCAACTCTCGGCACACCTTCGAGGCGCACTGATGGTATACTTAGCTTAGACAAGAACCATTTGGATTGAAAGTAAATTGCCAATTAAGGGCATGTGATACTTAGAAAATTGTCGATTTTACCAGTTTTAGGTTTCGACGGCTTTTTTTCTTTAATAATCAATATTTTGTCTTAAAAATTTGGGACATGATAGCGACCATGCTAACAGACGTCCCCACACACTTTTTTTTTGTTTAATTCAAAAAAGTTTTAATTTAGCAAAATCTGATTAATTTGCATAGCGCTTAGGAATTAGTATCGATTTTACCAGTTTTAGGTTCCGACGGCTTTTTTTCTAGAATAATCAATATTTTGTCTTAAAAATTTGGGAAATGATAGTGAACATGCTAACGGATGTCCCCGCACACTTTATTTGTGTGTTTTTTTTTAATGTTTTGATATTGCTAACAACGTGTGTACATTTGGAGGTTATGTATGGTACAATTCTCCTGTGCGTTACTTCCAAACTATACAATATTTTTGGCCGAAAACTTTGGACCTGCAAATAAACATAGTAACTAATCTCCCGGAACTAACCTTTTTTGCAGGCAATCAAAAAAGTTTATTTCATAAATAATTTCCAGATTATCGGAAAGGCAGAGATGAAAAACGACGTAAACTCAAAATAATACATATGCATAAAATTTTTATTTAGCATAATAAATTTTTTTTCTTATTATCCCTCAAAAAAGAGTCCGGGGACGTTCGTTATGATATTTTATAGCATCTACGAATTCAGTTTTTAAAAATTTTCATTTTTGTGGAAAAAAAGCCAAGGAAACTGTAAGTATCACATGCCCTTAAAACATTTTTACATTTATAACTTTGCAAAACTTGGTTGTTTTAATAAATACCACAAATATAAGTCGATGAGTAATTTATATTACGGTTTCATATATTTTCCACTAATTCTAAAATTATTAATTATAATTTTCATTCTATATATTGTCTATATATAATTCTTTAATAATATTTAGTTTTTGTTTTTATTTTTATTTTTGTGGTCTGCAATTTCTACGGACTTTTTTAGACTATTCGTCTAATCAAGTTTTCGTATGTATTTTCCAATTTCTTAATTATTATATACTCTAACGTTTTTATAAAAATATAATTATAATTTCAAGTAATAGGAAAATTGTTTTTTCGGTTTTTAGATGTTAAGACGACAGTTCCAAGCCAGATTACGTTTCGCATTGGCAAACAAAATTAGACGAACAGAATTTCACTG
>NW_022873580.1:0-1090 GCF_010883055.1 Belonocnema kinseyi | reverse complement strand
GAAATTTCGGTTCTACTATTTTTGGTTGGAAATTAATATTTTAAGTTGAAAATTGACCTTTTGTACTCAATAATTAAATTTTTTTAATTTTTATGTTTCGGTTGAAAATTAATCCTTTTGGTTTAAAATCGACCTTTTTTCGTTAAAGATTGAACTATTTGGAAATAAATTTATCTGTTTTGATGCAGTATTTAGAAGTTCAGAATTTTGTTGAAAATTCGTTATTTTTGGCAGAAAAATATACTTCTTAATTGAAATTTCATCTTTGTTTCGAGGATTCTATTATTACACGAACAATTCGTTTTTTGTTGAAAAACTAATTTCTTTAAGAGAAAAGTCGATTATACCTTTTTTGATAGAAAAATGATATTAAAAAAAAATTGATCTTTTTTTTTTGTTAAAAAAATAATTTTTTTTTTAAACCGCCTTTTTGAACAGGGAAATTAATCTTCGCGATGGAAAATTCATCTTCTTCATTGAGTGATCAATGATTTTTTTAAAATTCTTTCATAGTTAGTCAAAAATTAATTTATGTAAAATGAAATTGGGTTATGTCATTTTTGGTGGAGAATTGATATTTGAAATTGAAAATTTATCTTTTTTATTTGAAAATTCAACCCTTTGGTTTGAAAATTCACATATTTCAATGAAACTCTGTTATTGCGGTAGGAAATTAGTCATCTCGTTTGAAAATTCATCTTTGTGATTAAAAACAAAACTATTAAGTTGCACATTACGTTTGTTTTGTTAAAAATTAAATTCTTTAACTAAAAATTTAACTCTCTGTGCGTTTGTTCTTAAGCAAGTAAAATTTTGCTTTTTGAAAGCCCAATGAGAGAATCATAACAACTTTCCGAATTTTCTTGAAAAATTTTTTATTCAAATTTGGTGGGCACAGAAAATAATGAAAAATAAAAAATCCATTTATCGCTGTAACTATGCAAGACACAAAAAAATACAAAAAAGCCACAAGTTTGCACTCAAAACAGATCTACAAAATCTGTTATTGATCATTTTCTGACAGTACTCGTATTTTTTGTTTTATTCGTAAAAATCTACACTAAGCATAACAACATTTAATTTCTGGACA
>NW_022873579.1:0-1023 GCF_010883055.1 Belonocnema kinseyi | reverse complement strand
TAGCTAGGACAGTGAGTGAGGGTCGCGGTGCTGGAGGGAAACCTCTGACGTGCTAGCTCCGACTCATTGTCAGATTAGGTGCCGCGCGCGAAGGATTCAGATGAACGGAGACCGGACACCCCTTATGCCAGGAATCAACCAGGGCCCTCGCCCCAATCGTCGGACGCGCCAGCGTCGGGCGCGTCGCGCAGCCGCCGCGCAGGAAGTGCCGCCAGCGGGGCTAACAACACCCCCGCTCGCCAACGAATATGTTTCTTGGCCACATCCGGTGAACGTGCCGGCCTACTCGCCGGACGCATCGCACCCGCACATCCCCGGGTGGGGAAACCTAGTAGGCATCCGTCGAGGCATTGACGGAACTAGCGATCCACGCGTACGCCGTTCGTTCCGCGGCCGGAACCTGTCCCTGCCGCTGCCCGCTTTCGCCGCACAGCCGCGGTACACCATCGCTCCAGCCAACATCGTGTCGTGTGACACTGCGGGACCGAGTCAGCCGCGGGTAGTCAATTGTCAAGACTCGCCACCTCGGCCGCGGGCATTAGAGGTAGCTCCTTCGGTGTCTCTACCTCCACCGGCGGAATTTATAAAGTTCAGGTTGGTACCCCGCGAGGTACCAAACACGGACGACGCCGGTCCGTCATCGCCAGCCTTACCAGAGGCCGGCACAACCGCCAGGGCCGATCCTTCCGACCCGTCGCGTGACGAGCCTCTGCCCGGCACTCCCATCCGAAACGTACTCGTGGAGACCCCGGGGTCGAACACCCTCTTCCTCGCGGTCTGACTGCGTGGCGAAAGTTGATGTCTGGTGACATCAAGCGGGTGCACCTCCCACCGCCCACCAGTCAGGCAAACCCGCCCCAGGGCATGCAGGCCCTCGACCGTTGGCTTACCACGCGCCAACCACCCAGCCAGGCCGCCGCTACGAAAAAGAGACGAAAATACATGGGCGCGAAATGTACGAAAAACTTGCAAAAACAAGGTAAAAGTTTGAATAATTTTTCTACTCAAATTATAAATTACTAC
>NW_022873578.1:0-1298 GCF_010883055.1 Belonocnema kinseyi | reverse complement strand
AGGATAAGATTGTAAAAAATATATAGATGTAAACGGAAAGATTGTAAGGAATGGAAGTCATGTAAACCCTTAGGGGACACATTATGAATAAAGAAGAAGAACCTAAAACTTTTTTTAAAGATTTCTAAAGTATGAAAAATTTTTTTAAGTAAACCACCTAAAATTTGTTTAATTATTTGAAATTCCCTGAAATTATAAAAATCAGTTGATAATTCCTTGACATCTTTTAAAATATTCTCAAATATTTAAAATCCTTAAAAATGTTTTGAAATCTTTTAAATTTTTAAAATGTTCTTGAAAATTCCTTGAAATTTAAAAAACTACCCTGGAATATTTTAAGTCCTTTAAATTTCATATTAAATAACTGCAATCATTTGAAAATTCCTTAGAATCCTTCCAAATTCTCTCAAATTTGTCAAATCCTTCTGAATCTTTTCAAATACCTGAAACTTTTTTTGAGATTTTTTAATTACTTTGGAATGTTTAAACATAATCATTCTTAACATTTTTAACTCTATCAAAGTCTTTAAAATTATAAAAGGAGGTTAAAAATACCGTGACATTTTATAAAAAATCCTGATATATGGAAGTTTTTCCATAAAAAATTAATAATCATAAATAAAATGAAAGCGTTCAAAATTTAAAAGTATGTTTTCAAAAAAAAATGTATATCATTTTATAATTATATACAAAAATGTATATCATACTGTATATTTATATTTTTCTCTTTTCCACACCACCACAGAGGTAGATTCGTAGGCTCGTTTTTTTTAAGGTGGTTTCCCCAGTAGGCCTAATCCACCATCAAAACCAAATATTTACAAATTTACAATATTTATACGAAATCATATTTATTATATTATTATATATAAATAATATTTATACGAAATCAATACAACAATTACAAGGTAATCGGAACAAATTTAACAATAAATCAAATAAAGAAGTCACGAAATCTTTTTTCATAACAATCTAAATATACGTATTAAAATTCTGTATCGTTTCCTGCGCAAATTCGAAGCAATTGTCCTGCCGCCTGAGCTGTATTCTCTGTCGTCGCGTACAGGATATCATTTGACATGCTATGTAAATATTTTTGAGTAATTGGCATTTTTAAAGCTGTCTGTTTAGTCGATTTTAAATTGAAACGCAAAACACAAATTGAATTTACAGTGTCGTCTCTTAATCCATTTCTTTTAATTTTTTATGGAAAAACTTCCATATATCAGGATTTTTTATAAAATGTCACGGTATTTTCAACTTATTTTTATAATTTTAAAGACTTTGATAGAGTTAAA
>NW_022873577.1:0-1569 GCF_010883055.1 Belonocnema kinseyi | reverse complement strand
TTTTTACATAACCCTGCTAAAGTTGTTAAAATTCTTTGAAATTCCTTTAAATTATAAAAATAAGTTGAAAATTCCTTAAGATCTTCCAAAACATCCTGAAATTTTAAAAATCCTTAAAAACCTTTTAAAATCTTTAAAAAAAATTTAAAGCTCTTGAAAATATCTTACAATTCAATAAATAACCTGAAATATTTCAAATCCTTTAAAATCTCACACTAAATTATTAAAATAATTTGAAAATTACTTGAAATCTAATAAAATATCCTAAAATATATCAAATCCCTTAAAATTTCATTCTAAATTACTGTAATCAATTTAAAATTCCTTGCAATTTTTTTAAATTCTCTAAAATTTTTCAAATACTTTACAATCTTTTGAAACACCTACAACTAATTTTTTTAAAGATTTATAAAGTATTTACATTTTTTTTTTTTTAATAACCCTTTTAAAATTGGGTTCATTCTTTGAAATTCCTATAAATTACGGAAGTCAGTTAAAAATTCCTTGACATTTCAAAAAATATTTCAGGGTATGTTTCAAATTTCAAGATATTTTTAAGCGCTTTAATAAATTTAAAAGATTTAAAAAGATTTTTAAGGATTTTAAACATTTGAACATATTTCTAAAAATATCAAGGAATTTTCAACTGATTTTTATAATTTAAGGGAATTTCAAAGAATTTAAGCAATTTTAAAAGGGTTACTTAAAAAAATTTAAAATTTTTAGAAATCTTTATAAAAAGTTCTAGGTATTTGAAAAGATTTTAAAGGATTTGAAAAATTTGAGATAATTTTAAAAGATTCCAAGGAATTTTCAATTGATCACAGTAATTTAGAATGATATTTTAAAGGATTTGATGTATATTTTAGAATATTTTAATAGATTTCAAGTAATTTTCAAATTATTTTAATAATTTAGTGTGAGATTTTAAAGGATTTGAAATATTTCAGGGTATTTATTGAATTGTAATATATTTTCAAGAGCTTTAAAATTTTTTTAAAGATTTTAAAAGGTTTTTAAGGATTTTTAATATTTGAGGTTGTTTTGGAAGATCTTAAGGAATTTTCAACTTATTTTTATAATTTAAAGGAATTTCAAAGAATTTTAACAACTTTAGCAGGGTTATGTAAAAAAATTCCAAAGTGCTTTAGAAATCTTTAAAAGGTCCCAAGGTCTTTCAAAATATTTTGAAGGTTTCGAAATATTTGAGAGTATTTTAAATCGTTCCAAGGAATTTTCAATTTTTGACAGTAATTTAATATGAGATTTTAAAGGATTTGATATATATTAGGATATTTTAATAGATTCCAAGGAATTTTCAATTGATTTCAATAATTCACGAGCGATTTCAAAGAATTTTAACATTTTTTTTTCTCATATTTTTTTTTTGGTTGTTGATTCATCAATTAGTTGGATAAATTTGTTTTCTGAAAATGTAACTATTTTGTAGAAAATTCATTTTCTTTCTGGTTAAAAATTAATTTTTTTAACCAGAAATTTAACTATTCTATGTTTAAATGAAAACTGATCGTTTTTAGTTATAATTTTTTGTATTTTATTGAATACTCT
>NW_022873576.1:0-1638 GCF_010883055.1 Belonocnema kinseyi | reverse complement strand
TTGGAAAGTCTTAGAAGTTAAACAAAGGGAAACTCGCGATTAAAACTTTATAACCCATTTTCAATTAAAAATAAATTCAAAATAAATAAGCTGTATCAATTAGAATAATTTAAAGTTTATTTTAAAATATACTTTATGGAATATGATATTTTTTACGAATGTGTCAGTGAAATTCTGTTCGTATAATATTGCTTGCCAATGCAAAACGTAATCTGGCTTGGAACTGTCGTCTTAACATCTAAAAACCGAAAGAACAATTTCCCTATCACTTGGAATTATAATTATATTTTTATAAAAACGTTATTCTGGACAGTTTACAATATTATCGAATTTAAAAAATCCCGAATAATAAAACTCCAGGCCGAATGCTGTCTAATGATCAAATATACAAACTAGAAAATTCCCGAATTGCAGAAATTGAGAAAACAGTTTTGTAATCAACATTATTTATTTATTAAAAATACAATAATCAAATATTTTTATTACATAAATTTTGTTTTGATGTTTAATTTTTTTAAATTATTGTTTTAATTAAAAATAACAATAATTGTATAAATATGCGATACAAACATAAATTTAAAACACGTGAGCTTTAAATGAAACAAAATTTGCAGGATTCAATGCAGGCTGATTTAACGCGACTTTTATTTTTATTTTTTTAAATAATGATTTCATTTTTGCGAGCGTTCTCTGTAGTGTACAAAAATACAATGCACATTTTCAAATAAATTTTTATCAAAAAATACATTTGTTCAATTATTGTTATTTTATATTCCAACAATAATTTTTAGAAACTTTAAACATTAAAAAGTTTTTTCTTTATTAAAAATATTTTATTACTCTATTAAACAAAAATTTCTAAACAAACTATTTTTTAATTGTTCAAATTAGAGAGTTGTCTAGCCCGGATATTGTATAATTCGGAAATTTTCTGTCGGCAATTCTCAAATTCGGTAAGATTGTCAATTGTCGAGAATTTTCCAATTCGGAACTTTTATATGTCGACAATGTTATAATTTCGGAATTTTCACAGTGATGTGGGAATTTTATTTTTCGGAAAAAGCGACTGAAAAATCCCGAAAAATAAAATTCCCGACACTGTAAAATTCGTAAATTGAAAAATAACCAAATAATAAAATTCCAGAAATTATGAAAGTCCCGAAATATAAAAGTCGAATTGGAAAATTCAGGAAAATAAAATAAATAAAATTCCAGACAATAAGATATTACCGAATTTTAAAAATCACCAGAGAAAACGACTGAATTATACAATAACCGAACTAGAAAATTCCTGAATTTAAACAATTAAAAAAATTGTTTATTAAATATTATTTATTTATTGAAAATACAATAATCGAATATATATTCCTGGATGAAAAAATTTGTTTGAAAATGTGCATAGTATTTGAAAAAAATATATAAAAGTTGTAAAAAATCGAATTTTTTATTAATAAAAAAATAATAAAAGCAATAAAAATAAATTTTGATACAAATTGTTCTTGAATTGAATCCTGCAAAGTTTGAGCAAAATTGTTATTATGTAGGTACGAAGAAAATTTAGGCAGAACATTTTTTTCTTTCAAAGCGCACTTGTTTTTTAATGTATTTTTTAATACAATTTTTATAAAATTATTATTC
>NW_022873575.1:0-1432 GCF_010883055.1 Belonocnema kinseyi | reverse complement strand
AAACTTAAAATTTAGCTCATTACCATTTTTAACAAATCAAGGCTTTTTATTTCTAACCACTCTGTTCAAATTTGTATAGTTTTTAATTGTTGTTTATAATGGATTGTCCCAGATCTGAATTTTTTTTTTCAAAAAATCTCTGATCCAATTCAAAAATACATACAATTGCTTTGAACAAATTTTTAATTCAGAAATATTTCATTTAAACGCTCAATAATTCATACGTATAAAACACAAACTTTTAACACCTTTTAATTTTACAATTGTTTTAATTAAATTATTTTAAAATACGAAATTACCATTTTTAAATTTTTATGACTTTAACATTTTCGAAATTTCTGGTTAAAAAATACATATTACGCTATTATTTTTAAGATTCAAAATGATAATAATTCAAAAAAATTTCAGTTCGTAACATTAAAAATTAAACGATTAAATTAATTTTTTAACTAAAATTTTTTTAAAATAAAATTTACATTGTTTTTATTTTAAATTGTTCCAGATTAATATTTTTGCATTGTTATTTAGAGATAAAAATTTTAGTTCGCCATTTGAAAATGTTAGAAATTAACTTACTATCAAAATAATTGAATTTTCAACTAAAAAAAAGAGAATAACAAATTTCCAACAAAATAATTACATTTTCTACTAAAATGATAAATCTTCAACAACAAAAGAAGTTTTAATTCTTGATTAAAAACTGTTGATCCTTAAAAATAATAGCGTAATTTGTATTTTTTAACCAGAAATCTCTCAAATGTTAAAGTCATAAAAATTTTTAAACGGTTATTTTGTATTTTAAAATAATTTAATTTAAAAAATTGTAAAATTAAAAGGTGTTAAAAGTTTGTGTTTTATACGTATGAATTATTGAGCGTTTAAATGAAATATTTCTGAATTAAAAATTTTTTTCAAAGCAATTGTATGTATTTCTGAATTTGATCAGAGATTTTTTGAAAAAAAATTCAGATCTTGGACAAGCCATTATAAACAACAATTAAAAAGTATAAAAATTCGAACAGAGTGGTTAGAAATAAAAAGCCTTGATTTGTTAAAAATGGTAATGAGCTCAATTTTAAGTTTGAACGCTACAATTTTAATTTAGAATAATGTTCAAAATTAATTTAAAACTTGAAATTATTTTTAATTATTTGAAACACGATGTAGATTTTTGCAGATTTAAAAAAAAAAGCTTTTGAGAATTGTAAAATATTCCAAAAATATAACAAAAATTGTTGCGATTGCTAAAAAAATTGAAAATGATTTTTTAGTTTGAAAAATTAATTTTAAGTGAGTATTTGAAAAGATTTTAGAAATTAAAAAAAAAGGAATCAGGACGATTTTAAGGCAATTTTTTTATTTTGCAGTTTTTTTAATTTTAGGAAAAAAATCTAATTAACACAATAAGTCAATTTTCAACCCAAAAGTTTAC
>NW_022873574.1:0-1154 GCF_010883055.1 Belonocnema kinseyi | reverse complement strand
AAGGTGATTATTGGGTGGATCGGTATAAGTATATGAAAGACCTGATAACCATCTTTATGTATATAAAAAACGTTTTTAATTTAAGAAGTACGTAAGAATACTTTACATAACACAATAAATATAAGGTAATGTATACGAAAGTTAATTTACAACGGAGAATATATCTTTGGTGTTATTGTATAAAATAAGGGTATTTTAGATCTGCAAAAAATCTTTACATATTGAAAGTAGTACCTTACATAGAGTTTGCAGGTTATTACAGGAATGTTTGTTAAGTCTAATTTATTACATATAAGCCACAATTAAAGAAAAATGTAACCTTAATATTTAGGACTCTATAAACTACGCTTTACCTGAGATAAGTTATTGGTATAAAGGTGATTATTGGGTGAATCAGTATATGTATATGAAAGACCTGATAACCTTCTTTATGTGTATAAAAAAAGTTTTTAATTTAAGAAGTACGTGAGAATTCTTTAAATAACACAATAAATATAAGGTAAGGTATACGAAAGCTAATTTACAACGGAAAATATATCTTTGGTGTGATTGTATAAAATAATTGTATTTGATATCTGCAAGAAATCTTTACATATTGAAAGTAGTACCAACATAGGGTTTGCAAGTTATTACAGGAATGTTTGTTAAGTCTAATTTATTATATATAAGCCACAATTAAAGAAAAATGTAACCTTAATATTTAGGACTCGATAAACTACGCTTTACCTGAGATGAGTTATTGGTATAAAGGTGATTATTGGGTGGATCAGTATATGTATATGAAAGACCTGATAACCTTCTTTATGTGTATAAAAAACGTTTTCAATTTAAGAAGTACGTAAGAATTCTTTACATAACACAATAAATATAAGGTAAGGTATACGAGAGCTAATTTACAACGGAAAATATATCTTTGGTGTTATTGTATAAAATAATGGTATTTGATATCTGCAAGAAATCTTTACAAATTGAAAGTAGTACCTTACATAGAGTTTGCAAGTTATTACAGGAATGTTTGTTAAGTCTAATTTACTATATATAAGCCACAATTGAAGAAAAATGTAACCTTAATATTTAGGACTCGATAAAATACGCTTTAACTGAGGTGAGTTATTGGTATAAAGGTGATTACTGGGTGGATCAGTATATGTATA
>NW_022873573.1:0-1897 GCF_010883055.1 Belonocnema kinseyi | reverse complement strand
CTGTCTAGCCCAGCCTATCTTTATGGCAAGTTGATGCATTCGTCTTTTGGTCTTATGATCAGCCGTTGGTTTTGTTTTACGGTTCGCATCGGCCAAAGCTGTGGTAGAGTAGGCGTTTCGCTTAAATAGCCCCTTTTACGGAGTAGTTCAGCATGGTTTCGCAGACGTTGCTGCGAAAAGTGCGATAGCTTCGGGTGTTTCTCGCACCACAGAGCATGCAGCCGTGCCATGTAACCCCGTTCACGGGCCACATTCGCATCGTAGCAGTCTAGCAAGTCGTGATTCAGTTGCCCCGTCCACCCAAAGGTCACGAGATCCCGCCGATCCATCGCATTGAATCCATTTTCATTGGCTCCCCCAGCTCTAGATTGGTCGGCATTGTTGGCCGACCCATTGTCGGGAGCCCTGCGCGTTCTGTTGTTTTGAACCGCACTTACTACAACTATGTTTGGTGTTTAAGGTTTTATTAAACTATTAAACTTTTTTAATAATTAATTAAAATTTAAATTATAAAAAAAAATTAGATTAAGTTAATAGAAAATTTTAATTTCTATTTTATATTTTCAAAATATAAACTTTTTTAAGTTCATTAACTTTTAAATTAAAATTTTATTTCATAAATTAAAAATTATTGGATTAATTATATAATATATGAAATATATAATTGTTAAAATTTGACCTACTAATATAAAAGGGTATTCAATAGGTTTTATACCAATTCATGTTAATATAATTATAATATTAACAAATAATCAAAATGTAATTTGATTAATTGGATAATATATAGATCTTTGAAATTTATATTATACATTGGTATAATTAAAATAATAATTACTGATATTAATAAAGCAATTACTCCTCCTAATTTATTAGGAATTGACCGTAAAATTGCATAAGCAAATAAAAAATATCATTCAGGTTGAATATGAATAGGAGTAATTATTGGATTTGCTATATTAAAATTTTCAGGGTCTCCTAAAATATAAGGAGTAAAACAACATAAAATTAATAATAATACAATTATTAATAAAAATCCTTGAATATCTTTAATAGTAAAATAAGAATGAAATGAAATTTTATATAAATTTCTATTTGTTCCTAAGGGATTATTAGATCCTGTAATATGTAAAGTTATTAAATGAATTAATACTATTATTAAAATAATAAATGGTATAATGAAATGTAATGAATAAAATCGATTTAATGTCGCATTATTAACTCTAAATCCTCCTCAAAGTCAAATAACAATTTCATTTCCAATTAAAGGAATAGCTGATATTAAATTTGTAATTACAGTAGCTCCTCAAAATGACATTTGTCCTCAAGGTAATACATATCCTAAAAAAGCTGTTGCTATTGTAATAATAAAAATTATTCTACCTGAATATCAAGTTAAATATAAAAAATAAGAATTAAAATAAATTCCTCGTCCTATATGAATAAATATACATAAAAAAAAAGAAGCTCCATTTATATGAATTAATCGAATTAATCATCCATTATTTACATTATGTATAATATGAATTACTCTATTAAAAGCATTATTAATATGTGAAGTATAATGTATAGATAAAAATAGTCCTGAAATAATTTGAATAACTAAACAAATTCCTAAAATAGATCCAAAATTTCATAAAATATTAATATTAATAGGTGTAGGTAGTAAAAAAATTATTTTTAAAAAATTTTTAATTAAATTTAATTTATTATTTAATATTTTCATTATAAAATAATTGTTGATTAAATATTTACTAATTTGTTAATTAATTTATTAATAATTATTAATTAGTTGTCGTATAGATTTGGGTTTTAAATAAAAAATAATTTTTACAATAATAATTAAAGTATATAATAAATAAATTAATAAAAATAAAGTTAAATTATAAAATTTTAAATA
>NW_022873572.1:0-1080 GCF_010883055.1 Belonocnema kinseyi | reverse complement strand
ATACATATATTCGAAATTGAAACGAGTCAGGCGGCTCACACTGTTTATGTTTCGATTTCCCGAAAATCAGTTCAAGGTTATTTAAAGGCAATCCCCAACACTTCACTGAATGCGAGAGTTCGGTGTGCATAAAATTGTACTTCCATTATTTCTTAATAATGGAGCAACATGTTCATCTCAGCATCACTGTTAATCCTTTGAAACGCACTACACAATCTTGATACTCAAACTCACAAAAATTATGTCAACAAACTAGTTTACACAGAAACTTAAAAAGTTACACTAATTAAGCTTATAATGTCTTTCAAATACCAGCCAATGAGGAACTAAACTTTTGCAGTACGGAAAACGTGTTTTTCGTATACCTGAGCGTGACCGTTATAACAAAGCGCCCGAAACACCTGCCTCTTTTCCAATTTTCCGTCACTTTCTTCCTAGAGTTTCCTTCTCAACGAAAGTCCTACACATTACAATACAATACAAAGTATTTCGATACTGATTTCTAAACATTATTTCATACATAAAGGATGTTTCCTTATTGAAAACAGCCTAATTAACAAAAACCTAAAATTATCCTAAATAAACAATTACCGCCCATTTTAAACACATAACTAATTTATTATTATTCATTAATAGTCTGCAAAAAATCAAGCAAATCCGACTTTTTTCATTCAATGCAAGATAAATACTTAACGTGGCTCCACTAACTATAGCAGAAGAAAAATGTTCACGGGCCCACGCCCAGTGAAGCGGAGACGTATGGTTGTGTATTTGTGCAGAGAACACTTTCGAAAGAATTAAGCTATACATTTTTTTATAATTGATTTATTTTAGTTTATAATAGGTTTATTACCATTAAAGCGAGAACTTTAATAGTATTTAGGCTACATATTTACACCAAACTCTCACTTTCAGTCATCCCATTCTCAGCCTTCCTAGCACTGCTGGCTCAAGCAGCAGTGCTAAATATGTGGTGTAAATATGTAGCCTAAATACTATTAAAGTTGTCGCTTTAATGGTAATAAACCTATTATAAGCTAAAATAAATCAATTATAAAAAAAACGTGAAGTGTCGGGGGT
>NW_022873571.1:0-1753 GCF_010883055.1 Belonocnema kinseyi | reverse complement strand
AATATGATTTAATTTCGAGAGAAGCCCGCCAAATAGAAAAGTATATCAATCAACATTGAATAAACAAAAGTGCAAATTTTGCATTATTTTTCGAGTGTTTTGTTATAAGAAAACACTTTTTTACCGAAATCTAAGGAAAGATAAATTGATTAATAATCACTTTTATTTTATTGATATTAAAACTGTAGTTTCGAATATAATTTAATTTCGAGAGATGCCCGCCAAATAGAAAAGTATATCAATCGACATTGAATAAACAAAAGTGCAAATTTTGCATTATTTTTCGAGTGTTTTGGTAGAAGAAAACAGTTTATACCGAAATCTACGGAAAGATAAATTGATTAATAATCACTTTTATTTTAATGATATTAAAACTGTAGTTTCGAATATATTTTAATTTCGAGAGAAGCCCGCCAAATAGAAAAGTATGTCAATCAACATTAAATAAACAAAAGTGCAAATTTTGCATTATTTTTCGAGTGTTTTGGCAGAAGAAAACACTTTTTTTACCGAAATCTACGGAAAGATAAATTGATTAATAATCACTTTGCTTTTATTGATATTAAAACTGTAGTTTCGAATATGATATAATTTCGAGAGAAGCCTGCCAAATAGAAAAGTATATCAATGAACATTAAATAAACAAAAGTGCAAATTTTGCATTATTTTTCGAGTGTTTTGGCAGAAGAAAACACTTTTTTACCGAAATCTACGGAAAGATAAATTGATTAATAATCACTTTTCTTTTATTGATATTAAAACTGTAGTTTCGAATATGATATAATTTCGAGAGAAGCCTGCCAAATAGAAAAGTATATCAATGAACAGCAAATAATCAAAAGTGCAAATATTGCAGTATTTTTCGAGTGTTATAGTAGAAAAAAAAACACTTTTTTACCGAAATCTACGGAAAGATAAATTGATTAATAATCACTTTTATTTTATTGATATTAAAACTGTAGTTTCGAATATAATTTAATGTCGAGAGAAGCCAGACAAATAGAAAACTATATCAATCAACATTAAATAAACAAAAGTGCAAATTTTGCATTATTTTTCGAGTGTTTTGGTAGAAGAAAACACTTTTTTACCGAAATCTACGGAAAGATAAATTGATTAATAATCACTTTTATTTTATTGATATTAAAACTGTAGTTTCGAATATGATTTAATTTCGAAAGAACCCCGCCAAATAGAAAAGTATACCAATCAACATTAAATGAACAAAAGTGCAAATTTTGCATTATTTTTCGAGTGTTTTGGTAGAAGATAACACTTTTTTACCGAAATCTACGGAAAGATAAATTGATTAATAATCACTTTTATTTTATTGATATTAAAACTGTAGTTTCGAATATGATTCAATTTCGAGAGAAGCCCGCCAAATAGAAAAGTATATCAATCAACATTAAATAAACAAAAGTGGAAATTTTGCATTATTTTTCGAGTGTTTTGGTAGAAGAAAACACTTTTTTACTGAAATCTACGGAAAGATAAAATGATTAATAATCACTTTTATTTTATTGATATTAAAACTGTAGTTTCGAATATGATATAATTTCGAGAGAAGCCTGCCAAATAGAAAAGTATATCAATGAACAGTAAATAATCAAAAGTGCAAATGTTGCATTATTTTTCGAGTGTTATGGTAGAAAAAAAAACACTTTTTTACAGAAATCTACGGAAAGATAAATTGATTAATAATCACTTTTATTTTATTGATATTAAAACTGTAGTTTCGAATATAATTTAA
>NW_022873570.1:0-1254 GCF_010883055.1 Belonocnema kinseyi | reverse complement strand
AAACAATCAGTGAACAACAATTCAAACTGACTGACAACTAGATATCTAATATGGAATATTTTAGAATAGATATAAATTTTTCAAAATGCAAAAATTATAGTTACCCATTTTAAAAATCATTTTCAATGTATTTTTCAAGTCAGAGTGGAGGTGGTAAAAACAATGTTTAAATTGGAATTTTTGTATTTTGAAAAATTTATTTCCATTCTAAAATATTTCATATTAGATATCTAGTTGTCAGTCAGTTGGAATTGTTGTTCACTGATTGTTTAAACAAATTATAAGTATTATAAACAATGTCATTGTTTAAATGATAATTTTTTTTCAATGATTCCTAAACCACCTAGAAATATGGATGAGAGGCCTTCAACGATACCTTCAGTTTTTTCTGGGACGACTAGTTGGTCCTAGCTATAGTTCTTAATTTTAAAAATCATTTTCAATGGATTTTTCGAGTCAGAGTGGAGGGGGTAAAAACAATGTTTAAATTGGAATTTTTGCATTTTGAAAAATTTATTTCCATTCTAAAATATTCCATATTAGATATCTAGTTGTCAGTCAGTTGGAATTGTTGTTCACTGATTGTTTAAACAAATTAAAAGTATTATAAACAATGTCATTGTTTAAATAATAATTTTTTTTTCAATGATTCCTAAATCACCTAGAAATATGGATGAGAGGCCTCCAACAATAACTTCAGTTTTTTTCTGGGACGACTAGTTGGTTCCAGCTATAGTTCTTAATTTTAAAAATCATTTTCAATGGATTTTTCGAGTCAGAGTGGAGGGGGTAAAAACAATGTTTAAATTGGAATTTTTGTATTTTGAAAAATTTATTTCCATTCTAAAATATTCTATATTAGATATCTAGTTGTCAGTCAGTTGGAATTGTTGTTCACTGATTGTTTAAACAAATTATAAGTATTATAAACAATATCATTGCTTAAATAATAAAATTTTTCAAAAATTTTTCAAAATGAGTTAATATCTCATAAATTCATTGAAAATATCTTGAACTCTTTTAAATATTTTGAAATCTTTTAAAATTCGTTTATACGTTTGAAGAAATTTGTAATCAAATAACTACGGTTCAATCCCTTGAAATTGCCGAAAGTCTGTTTGAACAATTTAAAATATTTTTAAATTACATGACAAACCCTTAAACTCTCGATTTTTTTAAAATGATTTAAAATGCTTTCTTAGATTTTAAATTGATTTATTCACTTTTCAAACCATATTAAATCCATTGAAATGA
>NW_022873569.1:0-1043 GCF_010883055.1 Belonocnema kinseyi | reverse complement strand
TACTAATTTTTACTTCAAAATCTTCCTGTTTTATCGAAAATTTCCGTTTCAAATTCTTAATTTGAACAATTTGTATTACTGTTTTTTCTTTCTTGTTTAAAATTTTCTGGTCTTATTTTTGTTTTTAAATGCAATCTCTTTTTGTGAAAAATCTCTCTTTTCGTAAATAAACTATTTTTTTAAATTAACCAATTTCCGCAGACATCTACTTTCAATGAATAATTTTTGTAAATTAACTAATTTTTGGAGTCAACTATTATAAGTTAAAGCGGCTGTATTAACCTACTCATTTCTGTGGACAGTTACTAATTTTTGCTTCAAAATCTTCCTTTTTTATCGAAAATTTCCGTGTCCAATTTTTAAATTGAACAATTTGTATAACTGTTTTTCTTTCTTGTTTAGAAATTTCTGTTCTTATTTTTGTTTTCAAATGTAATCTCTTTTTGTGAAAAATCTCTCTTTTCGTAAGTAAACTATTTTTTTTAATTAACCAATTTCGATAGTCAACTACTTTCAATGAATAATTTTTGTAAATTAACTAATTTTTGGAGTCAACTATTTCAAGTTAAAGCGGCTGTATTATCCTACTTATTTCTGTGGACAATTACTAATTTTTCTGCAAAATCTTCCTGTTTTATCGAAAATTTCCGTTTCCAATTTTAAAATTGAACAATTTGTTTTATAACTGTTTTTTCTTTCTTGCTTGAAAATTTCTGTTCTTATTTTTATGTTCAAATGTAAACTCTTTTTGTGAAAAATCTCTCTTTTCGTAAATAAATTATTTTTTTAAAGTAACCAATTCCGTCAGTCAACTACTTTCAATGAATAATTTTTGTAAATTAACTAATTTTTGGAGTCAACTATTTTAAGTTAAAGTGGTTTTATTAACCTACTGATTTCTGTGGACCATTACTAATTTTTGCTTCAAAATCTTCCTGTTTTATCGAAAATTTCCGTTTCCAATTTTAAAATTGAACAATTTGTTGTTTAACTGTTTTTTCTTCCTTGCTTAAAAAATTCTGTTCTTATTTTTGTTTTCAAAT
>NW_022873568.1:0-1563 GCF_010883055.1 Belonocnema kinseyi | reverse complement strand
TTTTTGAGCGTGTTTTTCGCGATTAAAATAAAATTTATCCATTTAGTTTCAAAATTATTCATAGCAAATTTTTGGATACTTTTTGGGTGGATATGTTTTATCGCTTAATCGTCTATTAATAACTTGTATCGTTTACCAAAAAATCTAATTTTGATATTTATAATTCTAATTGTTACGACTAAATCAAAGACGACGGTCCCACAACAGGAAATCCTGACACATTTTTAGCTCTGTTTTGGATGAAACACTTTTTTATTTCAATATATTTCTTATTTCGTGTCGTGTGCCCAAAATTATATTTTAAACATTGTTAATGTTGTTTTTTATTTTTTTAAAACCACGCATCCTAGCACAAACCAATTTGTAACCAATTTATAGCTTTTCTTCAGTTAAACTTCTTCTGTCTGATTTTTTATTTTGAAGGTTGTACCTTTGCCCGAAAAAGTCATTTATTTTTTTGTTACTAATGCGGCAGGATTTAATAAGGAGGAATCTGTTTGGGATACCCACTCGTCACATGACCGTAAGCAATTATTTATTGTCTGTTTTTGACATTTCTACAAATGGAGCCTGATATCCCAAGCGGAGGTGTGAAAACCGTGCCGAAAGCTGAATGGCACCTGGGTGAGGTGTCTAGAACGGTGACTCTGGGATACCAGGCGACCTCTCAAGAGTAAGCAGCCTTATCCTTGCATGCGGGGCTCTACAAGGATGGACGAACCCCTTTCCCTAGCTTTTCGTGGGAACAACAATGACAACACCAAACATAGTTGTAGTAAGTGCGGTTCAAAACAACAGAACGCGCAGGGCTCCCGACAATGGGTCGGCCAACAATGCCGACCAATCTAGAGGTGGGGGAGCCAATGATAATGGATTCAATGCAATGGATCAGCGGGATCTCGTGACCTTCGGGTGGACGGAGCGACTAAATCACGACTTGCTAGACTGCTACGATGCGAGTGTGGCCCGTGAACGGGGTTACATGGCACGGCTGCATGCTCTGTGGTGCGACAAACACCCGGAGCTATCGCACTTTTCGCAGCAACGTCTGCGAAACCATGCTGAATTACTCCGTAAAAGGGGCTATGTAAGCGGAACGCCTACTCTACCACAGCTAGAACAAGCGGGCGAAAAAGAAAGAGAGGCGACACTAAGACCAACCGCGGGCAGGCATCCAATATATGAAGAGCGATACGACCCGGAGAAACATCAACACCAAGGTTTCTCTCAAGCCTAAAGATCTGGCTGAAATGGATGACGAGCTTCGTGGACATTTTTCCGGTGAATCCGACCTCTGGGCTATCAATTATTGCGTGTATAATGCAGCGAGAGCTTTGGCTGATGCGAACCGTAAAACAAAACCAACGGCTGATCATAAGACCAAAAGACGAATGCATCAACTTACCATAAAGATAGGCTGGGCAAGACAGTACGCGTCTCGCATTCAATGTGTGATTGACTACATCACATCTGGCAGAAATTTTACCGCCATGGTTCGAAAGTTTGCGCGCGAACTCCGGACCCGTTATCACACACTTAACAAGTCAAAGCTGCTGACCATCA
>NW_022873567.1:0-1221 GCF_010883055.1 Belonocnema kinseyi | reverse complement strand
GGTTTAAAATCGTAAAACTTGATTTTAATGTCATTTTAATCAAATTTGAAGCAAATTTTCACTTTTCGCGATTTTCTGCTTTTTCATCGCCGTATGGTGGGTAGAATTCGATTCTGAAGTCAAAAAAAAATAAAATTTTTCTTTATTTTTTTTTTATTTAAAAAAAAACCATGAAAAAACCGTTAAAAATGAGGTTTTTCGAGCAAAACCCAATAAAAAAGTAGCTGGACCCTACTTTTTTATTGCAAATTCGGATTCAGCGTCGAAAAATACATAAGAATATATAGGTCTGGTCAATTGCACAGACACTTTTGTTTTTTTTTGGGCCTGTGTAATGATACATAATAAAATTTATGATTAAAAAATGTCAATTTATAATAAAAATTAATTTAAATTTTAAGAATATATAACATAATTATAATAATTAATATTTTATGCCGTTTTTAATAACAAATATGTTTTATTAATATAGAAATTTGGATAAATATAAGGGTGATTTTTTTAACTAGAAAATTAAAAATATATAGAAAAATAAGCACTCTATAAATTAATGTTATGAATATAAATTTTTATCACTGTCAGAAGTACATACAATAATTTTTAAATCAATTCCCCCACAACGCCCCCTGGATGTGGAGAAAAGTTAAGAATGTTGCATGATATTTGATACTTTGAAATTGAAAAAAATAACCTTATATAATATGTTTAATATTTCTAAGAAAAATATTTTTTTATCATAAAACTTCATTAAAAAATTAATTATTAAAATATATGTAATTTAGGATTTTGACAATTTAATTAAACAAAATTAAAAAGTTAAATAAGTAATTAAAAATATAAATTCTGCTGAATATGGTTACAAAAATAAATAGGCAGCCGCGGACAATTGTCCAGGGGTGGTCCCGAAGGAATTAACCCCCAAGTGGAGGTGTGAAAACCGTGCCGAAAGCTGAATTGCACCTGCGTGAGGTGTCTAGAACGGTGACTCTGGGATACCAGGCGACCTCTCAGAGTAAGCAGTCTTATCCTTGCATGCGGGACTCTACAAGGATGGACGAACCCCTTTCCCTAGCTTCTCATGGGAACAACAATGACAACACCAAACATAGTTGTAGTAATTGCGGTTCAAAACAACAGAACGCGCAGGGCTCCTGACAATGGGTCGGCCAACAATGCCGACCAATCTAGAGCTGGGGGAGCCAATGAAAATGGATTCAATGC
>NW_022873566.1:0-1490 GCF_010883055.1 Belonocnema kinseyi | reverse complement strand
TTCCACCACCAAGTAAGTGTGTGGAGGGTGTGTAAAGGAATAGAGAAGGTGTAAGAAAAATGTAAACCCTTAGGGGACACATTAGAAGCTTCCATTCCTAAAGAAGTGACAGTTTGGATTAGCCTTTGGCATACTCTCTTAGTGTCCTAAAATAAAGGCCAAGTTCGTTAGCCATCCATTTTGGATAAAGATTCAAAAAGTGAGCATTTTTTGAAAATTTTTTAGACCAGAGTTATATTTATACCAGAGTTAAAATTTACCAGAGTTATAGCATTTACGAAATTACAAAAAACACGCAAAATCAACATTTTAAGCTAACTAACGCACGATATGGAAGCAAGTCCAGAAAAGAACAATGTTTCTTGTTTAAGTACATGCTCTTCGTGACCCGTCTTCGTCGCTCTTCGTCGCCCCCCGGGCGAAATTGTATTCTTATTGGCTTGGTATAACTTAGAATTGTTTCACACCAGTACAAAAAATCCACAAGAATATATAACCATTAAAAAATCTTAATTATTTTTGAAGATGAACATTTCTCAAGATGGGTCCCGGACGAATTTTCGAGTATCACATTCTAAGATGTTCCTCGATTTTTTTAATCGAGGCATCTACTTTATCGACGTTAAAAGTTTTTTTCCTATCCCTATAGTATTTCACTAGAAAACCTTCTTCTTAATTATAAACATTTTGATACGTACAAACGTTCCAAAGTCCTTTTCGTTTAACTTCCTAAATCCTGAACACGATATCTCAATCTGTGTGGACGAAATGAGGACCGAAAAAAATGAAAATCATTTCATTCTCCACAAAAAAATTTTATGAATGAACTTAGTCACGTGACCTCAGCTTTATCGACGTTCAAAGTTTCTTTCTATCTCCGCTAAAAATTGCTAAAATGCTCCAAATATAATGATAGGTTACGTGTATGCAGATACTTATTGGTTGATTTGCAACGAATTTGCAAATTTAATTGCTTACATTAATTTTTTTAAAGGTTTCGACGATTTAGTCCAAAATTGAGCCGCCGCATGGAAGAACGGGATATAAAATATTTTTCGAGGAGTGGGAGGGCCCTTGTAGGTTTATGAAGACATTGTTGAATTTATATTTTTTAAATATGTATCCTTATAGAAAATTTTATTGCGCATCTTTGTTTCTCATGGAAAAAAGCTGCAGCTTTCTTCGTTTTTGAAATAATGGGAAAAAACAAGGTTTTTCCCTAGTGTAAAATTTTCGTATTTTCTATCTTTAACTCGCTCTAAATCAGAAGCGATTGGGACTTTTAACTTCAAATTTTTAGGAGTTATGTATTAAACTATGCTGAAACTTGTAGAGCAGCTAAAGTTATTCTTTTTTGTTATGGAAAACAGTCATTCATTTATTTGTGTGCTAGTGCGCGAAGAACATTGAACAATTTTCAATCGAAAAGTCTATCGAGGTAAGTTTAAGCAATCAAAAACTTCCAGCGGACGAAATGTTCAATATAATCT
>NW_022873565.1:0-1797 GCF_010883055.1 Belonocnema kinseyi | reverse complement strand
AAAATTCGCAATCAGATTTATTCTCTTTCGTTTAAAAATTCAACTATTTTGTTGAACATTATTCTAATTTTTACAGAAACTTTCATGGGTTAAATAAAACACACGATTTTTAATTTTTAAAATTTTACTAATAAATTTCGCAATCAGAATTAATCTCTTTCTTTTGAAAATTCAACTATTTTGCTGAGCACTATTCCATTTTCAACAGAAACTTGCAAAGCTTAAATTAAAAACTCGATTTTCAATTTGGAAATTTATACTATTAAATTTCGCAATTGGAATTCATCTCTTTCCTTTAAAAATTCAACTATTTTGTTGAATATTATTCCAATTTCTACAGAAACTTTCATCGTTTAAATAAAAAACTCGGTTCTTTAATTTGAAAATTATTACCATTAAAATTCGCAATCAGATTTATTCTCTTTGGTTTAAAAATTCAACTATTTTGTTGAACATTATTCCAGTTTGGACAGAAACTTTCATCGGTTAAATTAAAAACTCGATTTTTAATTGGGAAATTTATACTATTAAATTTCGCAATCAGATTTATTCCCTTTCGTTTAAAAATTCAACTATTTTGTTGATCATTATTCTATTTTTGACCGAAACTTTCATAAGTTAAATAAAAAACTCGATTTTTAATTTGAAAATTTTTACTATTAAATTCCGCAATCAGAATTAATCCCTGTCCTTTAAAATTCAACTATTTTGTTGAATATTATTCCAATTTCGACAGAAACTTTCATCGGTTAAATTAAAAATTCGACTTTTAATTTGGAAATTTTTACTATTAAAATTCGCAATCAGATTTATTCTCTTTCGTTTAAAAATTCAACTATTTTGTAGAACATTATTCTAATTTTTACAGAAACTTTCATGGGTTAAATAAAACACTCGATTTTTAATTTTTAAAATTTTACTAATAAATTTCGCAATCAGAATTAATCTCTTTCTTTTGAAAATTCAACTATTTTGTTGAACACTATTCCATTTTCAACAGAAACTTGCAACGCTTAAATTAAAAACTCGATTTTCAATTTGGAAATTTATGCTATTAAATTTCGCAATTAGAATTCATCTCTTTCCTTTAAAAATTTAACTATTTTGTTGAATATTATTCCAATTTCGACAGAAATTTTCATCGGTTAAATTAAAGACTCGATTTTTAATTTGGAAATTTTTACTATTAAGTTTCGCAATCAGAATTAATCACTTTCGTTTAAAAATTCAACTGTTTTGTTGAAAATTATTCCTATTTCGACAGAAACTTTCATCGGTTAAATTAAAAACTCGATTTTTAATTTGGAAATTTTTACTATTAAGTTTCGCAATCAGAAATAATCCCTTTCCTTTAAAATTCAACCATTTTGTTGAATATTATTCCAATTTCGACAGAAACTTTCATCGGTTAAATTAAAAATTCGACTTTTAATTTGGATATTCTTAATATTAAAATTCGCAATCAGATTTATACTCATTCATTTAAAAATTCAACTATTTTGTTGAACATTATTCTAATTTTTGCAGAAACTTTTCATGGGTTAAATAAAAAACTCGATTTTTAATTTGAAAATTTTTACTATTAAACATGGCAATCAGAATTAATCTCTTTCGTTTAAAAATTCAACTATTTTGTTGAGCATTATTCCATTTTCAACAGAAACTTGCAACGCTTAAATTAAAAACTCGCTTTTCAATTTGGAAGTTTATACTATTAAATTTCGCAATCAGAATTAATCTCTTTCTTTTAAAAATTCAACTATTTTGTTGAAGATTATTCCAATTTCGACAGAAACT
>NW_022873564.1:0-1146 GCF_010883055.1 Belonocnema kinseyi | reverse complement strand
ATTTTTGATTTTATTTATTTCTTCAAGTGGATTTTTTTTAAGTTTGCAATATCAAAGAAAAATTATCCAATTAGGAGTTTTAATTTTTAAAAACTCGTGATTTATTTTTTTCATAAATAGTTTCTAAATAATTTTCACATTGTACACATCATCAATATAATATGCTTAAAAACCAGCTGATGTGTACAATGTGAAAATTAGTTCCAAACTATTTATGAAAAAAAATGAATCACGATTTTTAAACCGTTAGAACCTCTAATTGGATAGTTTTTCTTTGTTATTGCAAACTTAAACAAAATTCACTTGAAGAAATAAATAAAATCAAAAATTTTTTCAATCCTTGGTGGGAATTTTTTTACAAGTACGAAAAAGTATAACTATTTTTACAGGAAAACACAAATAAATATAATAAATGTTTAAATACTAAGAAGTCCACGTGGCCGTTTTAATCAAGGAAAAAAATTTCCGGTCATTTCCTGGCTCGCAAAAAATTATTGAATTATTTTTATCTTCTTTGAATTATTTTTTATAAACTATTTGGATCACTTTGAAGTTGTGAATTTTGATGAGCATAATAATTGCAAGTGGTTAACCTCCCTCAAACTTTTAAAATTAAATTTTAATTTGCAATGCACAGTCTAGTTACTGGTTTTTGTAACTAAACAAATTATAAGGAAAAAGATTATACGTTTCAAAGAATCAAGAACCAAAAACAAATAATGTTTGAAATTTCGCTCAAATTCTAAAATATAACAAGAATTTTTTTCAACTTATTTATATAGTATTTCGAAAATTTCTCTTTTAAAAGAAACCAGATGAGGAATTAATTTAACTTTTTCATTGAACTAAATTCTGAATTAATTAAAAATTTATTTACTTTTTAAATTTATTTACTATCTCGAAAGTGTCCCTTTTTAAAAAAGAAACCGTAAAAGAAATTAAGTAATTTTATCATAATAATAAATATAATAACCTTAGGCCCTCATCAATTTTAATATTTTCGGCGTGCATAGACAGCCCCGAGTCAGCTATAGATATGGCTGACGAAGGCAAGCGCGAGAATCAAGAAACAGAAAATCACCGGCTCTTTCGGTTTGGCTTTCGCCTTGGCCCCACCCCTCCCGTAGACGTAGGAAAAGGACGCGG
>NW_022873563.1:0-3979 GCF_010883055.1 Belonocnema kinseyi | reverse complement strand
GTTTTTTTTTTCTACCAAAACACTCGAAAAATAATGCAATATTTGCACTTTTGATTATTCACTGTTGATTGATATACTTTTCTATTTGGCGGGCTTCTCTCGGAATTGAATTATATTCGAAACTACAGGTTTAATATCAATAAAATAAAAGTGATTACTAATCAATTTATCTTTCCGTAGATTTCGGTAAAAAAGTGTTTTTTCTACCAAAGCACTCGAAAAATAATGCAATATTTGCACTTTTGATTATTCACTATTGATTGATATACTTTTCTATTTGGCGGGCTTCTCTCGAAATTTAATTATATTCCAAACTACAGTTTTAATATTAATAAAAGAAAAGTAATTATTAATCAGTTTATCTTTCCGTAGATTTCAGTAAAAAAGTGTTTTTTTCTACCAAAACACTCGAAAAATAATGCAATATTTGCACTTTTGATTATTTACTGTTGATTGATATACTTTTCTATTTGGCGGGCTTCTCCCGAAATTAAATTATATTCGAAACTACAGTTTTATTATCAATCAAATAAAAGTGATTATTAATCAATTTATCTTCCCGTAGATTTCGGTAAAAAAGTGTTTTCTTCTACCAAAAGAATCGAAAAATAATGCAATATTTGCACTTTTGATTATTTACTGTTGATTGATATACTTTTCTATTCGGCGGGCTTCTCCGAAATTAAATTATATTGGAAACTACAGTTTTAATATCAATAAAATAAAAGTGATTATTAATCAATTTATCTTTCCGTAGATTTCGGAAAAAAGTGTTTTTTTCTACCAAAACACTCGAAAAATAATGCAAAATTTGCACTTTTGTTTATTTAATGGTGATTGACATACTTTTCTATTTGGCGGGCTTCTCTCGAAATTAAATTATATTCGAAACTACAGTTTTAATATCAATCAAATAAAAGTGATTATTAATCAATTTATCTTTCCGTAGATTTCGGTAAAAAAGTTTTTTTTTCTACCAAAACACTCGAAAAATAATGCAATATTTGCACTTTTGATTATTTACTATTGATTGATATACTGTTCTATTTGGCAGGCTTCTCTCGAAATTAAATCATATTCAAAACTACAGTTTTAATAACAATAATATAGAAGTGATTATTAATCAATTTATCTTTCCGTAGATTTCGGTCAAAAAGTGTTTTTTTTTCTACCAAAACACTCGAAAAATAATGCAATATTTGCACTTTTGATTATTCACTATTGATTGATATACTTTTCTATTTGGCGGGCTTCTCTCGAAATTAAATTATATTCGAAACTACAGTTTTAATATTAATAAAAGAAAAGTAATTATTAATCAGTTTATCTTTCCGTAGATTTCAGTAAAAAAGTGTTTTTTTCTACCAAAACACTCGAAAAATAATGCAATATTTGCACTTTTGATTATTTACTGTTGATTGATATACTTTTCTATTTGGCGGGCTTCTCTCGAAATTAAAATATATCCGAAACTACAGTTTTAATATCAATAAAAGTGATTATTAATCAATTTATCTTTCCATAGATTTCGGTAAAAAAATGTTTTTTCTACCAAAACACTCGAAAAATAATGCAATATTTGCACTTTTGATTATTTACTGTTGATTGATATACTTTTCTATTTGGCGGGCTTCTCTCGAAATTAAATCATATTCAAATCTGCAGTTTTAATATCAATAAAATAAAAGTGATTATTAATCAATTTATCTTTCCGTAGATTTCGGTAAAAAAGTGTTTTTTTTCTACCAAAACACTCGAAAAATAATGCAATATTTGCACTTTTGATTATTTACTGTTGCTGGATATACTTTTCTATTTGGCGGGCTTCTCTCGAAATGAAATTATATTCGAAACTACAGTTTTAACATCAGTAAAAGAAAAGTGATTATTAATCAGTTTATCTTTCCGTAGATTTCGGTAAAAAAGTGTTTTTTTCTACCAAAACACTCGAAAAATAATGCAATATTTGCACTTTTGTTTATTTAATGTTGATTGACATACTTTTCTATTTGGCGGCTTTTCTCGAAATTAAATTATATTCGAAACTACAGTTTTAATATCAATAAAATAAAAGTGATTATTAATCAATTTATCTTTCCGTAGATTTCCGTAAAAAAGTGTTTTTTTCTACCAAAACACTCGAAAAATAATGCAATATTTGCACTTTTGATTATTGACTGTTGATTGATATACTTTTCAATTTGCGGGCTTCTCTCGAAATTAAATTCTATTCGAAACTACAGTTTTAATATCTATAGAATAAAAGTGATTATTAATCAATTTATCTTTCCGTAGATTTCGGTAAAAAAGTGTTTTTTTTTCTACCAAAACACTCGAAAAATAATGCAATATTTGCGTTTTTGATTATTTACTGTTGATTGATATACTTTTCTATTTGGCGGGCTTCTCTCGAAATTAAATTATATTCGAAACTACAATTTTAATATCAATAAAGTAAAAGTGATTATTAATCAATTTATCTTTCCGTAGATTTCGGTAAAAAAGTGTTTTTTCTACCAAAACACTCGAAAAATACTGCAAAATTTGCACTTTTGTTTATTTAATGTTGAATGACATACTTTTCTATTTGGCGGGCTTCTCTCCAAATTAAATTTTATTCGAAACTACAGTTTTAATATCAATAAAATAGAAGTGATTATTAATCAATTTATCTTTCCGTAGATTTCGGTAAAAAGGTGTTTTTTTCTAGCAAAACACTCGAAAAATAATGCAATATTTGCACTTTTGATTATTTACTGTTGATTGATATACTTTTCTATTTGGCGGGCATCTCTCGAAATTAAATTATATTCGACACTACAGTTTTAATATCTATAGAATAAAAGTGATTATTAATCAATTTATCTTTCCGTAGATTTCGGTAAAAAAGTGTTTTTTTTTCTTCCAAACACTCGAAAAATAATGCAATATTTGCTCATTTGATTATTTACTGTTGATTGATATACTTTTCTATTTGGCGGGCTTCTCTCGAAATTAAATTATATTCGAAACTACAGTTTTAATATCAATAAAATAAAAGTGATTATTAATCAATTTATCTTTCCGTAGATTTCGGTAAAAAAGTGTTTTTTTTCTACCAAAACACTCAAAAATAATGCAATATTTGCACTTTTGATTATTGACTGTTGATTGATATACTTTTCTATTTGGCGGGCTTCTCTCGAAATTAAATTATATTCGAAACTACAGTTTTAATATCAATAAAATAAAAGTGATTATTAGTCAATTTATCTTCCCGTAGATTTCGGTAAAAAAGTGTTTTTTTTTCTACCAAAACACTCGAAAAATAATGCAATATTTGCACTTTTGATTATTGACTGTTGAATGATATACTTTTCTATTTGGCGGGCTTCTCTCGAAATTAAGTCATATTTAAAACTGCAGTTTTAATATCAATAAAATAAAAGTGATTATTAATCAATTTATCTTTCCGTAGATTTCGGTAAAAAAGTGTTTTTTTTTCTACCAGATACTCGAAAAATAATGCAATATTTGCACTTTTGATTATGTACTGTTGATTGATATACTTTTCTATTTGGCGGGCTTCTCTCGAAATTAAATTATATTCGAATCTACAGTTTTAATATCAATAAAATAAAAGTGATTATTAATCAATTTATCTTTCCATAGATTTCGGTAAAAAAGTGTTTTTTTCTACCAAAATACTCGAAAAATAATGCAATATTTGCACTTTTGATTATTTACTGTTGATTGATATACTTTTCTATTTGGCGGGCTTCTCTCGAAATTAAATCATATTCAAAACTACAGTTTTAATATCAATAAAATAGAAGTCATTATTAATCAATATATCTTTCCGCAGATTTCGGTAAAAAATGTTTTTTTTCTACCAAATCACTCGAAAAATAATGCAATATTTGCACTTTTGATTATTCACTGTTGATTGATATACTTTTCTATTTGGCGGGCTTCTCTCCAAATTAAATTATATTCGAAA
>NW_022873562.1:0-2206 GCF_010883055.1 Belonocnema kinseyi | reverse complement strand
ATAGGATTGATTAAAAATTAATCGTATATATTGGTTAAGTTTGAAAATCGTTTTTTTTTATAGAACATTAATCTTCTTGGTCAAAAATTCACCTTTTCCCTTAAAAATTTAACAATTTTGTTGAAAATTCGTTTTTTTCCTTGTCCAATTCAATTTTTTATGACAGCTTTTATCTGGAAATTGAACTGTTCCATTTTTGGTTAAAATGTATCCTGTAAATTGTATTAGTTAAAACACCAATTATTTGTTAGAAAAGTAATTTATTTGTTTTCGATTATGACTTGAAATATTATTTCAGTCTAAAAATTTTTATTTTTAACCCATTCAATTTGAAATTTTTTAATTAAAAAAAGAAAATTCTGTTATTTATCAGCAATATTTGACCGTTCATTTAAAACAATGCATTACAAACAACTGTTAAAAACTACAAATTTGAACAGAATGGTTCGAAATAGAAAGCCTTGAATTGTTAAATTTGTAATGAGCTGAATATAAAGTTTAAACGCTACAATTTTAATTTAAAAAAATATTCAGAATTAATTTAAAACTTGAAATTATTTCAAATAATTTGAAACACGATTTAGACTTTTGCAGATTAAAAAGAAAAAGTTTTTTGAGAATTGTACAGTATTTAAAAAGAATAACAAAAATTGTTGTGATTGCTAAGAACATTGAAAATGATTTTTTATTTTGACAAATAAATTTTAAGTGAGTCATTGAAAACATTTTAAAAATTAAAAAAAAAAGAATCCGGAAGATTTTAAGGAAATTTTTTTATTAAAATTTTTTTTTTTAATTTTAGGAAAAAATCTAATTAACAATATATATCCATTTTCAACAAAAAATTTTACTTATTAACTAATTAAATTAATTTTCTATCAAATAATTGGTGTTTTAACTAATACAATGTACAGGATTAAGTTTCAACCAAAAATTGAACAGTTTAATTTCCAGATAAAAACGATTCATTTTTAATAAATCCTAGAATAGTTACATTTTCAGATAAAGAAAAATTTTTTAATCGATAAAATAAATTTTCAATAAAGTTGTTAAATTTTAATTGTCGACCAAATAGTTTAACTTTCACTTACAGTTTAAGTACTTGGTAAAAAAAAACAATTTTTTCTTATTGAGGATTCAGAATTATTGTTGAAAATTCAACTATTTGCCTTCAAATTAAATTTTTTGTTAAAAATTTTACTTTTTTGTTAAAATTGCATCTTTGGGCGTTGAAAGTCAACAATTTGGTAGAAATTTAAACTATTTGGTTGACAATTAAAATTTTGGTTGAAAAATCATATTTTTGGATTCAAAATTCAGCTTTTTTGTAGATGATACTCTTTTTGACTTTAAAATTAAATAATTTTGTTGAAAGTTCATATATTTTGTTGGATTTACCTTGTTTGGTAGAAATTTAATCTTTTTGGTTGAAAATGTACCATTTTTGGTCAAAAATGCAATTATTTGGTTGAAATATGAACTGTACATCTTCTTGGGCTTAAAAGTCGATTATTTCACTAAGAGTTGAATTACTTTGTAAAACAAAAATACTCTTTTTTTCAACAAGGTTTTATAATTATGGTTACAAATTTAACTATTTGGTTGAAAGTTTAACTCTTTGATGGAAAACTCATATTTTTCGCTGAAAAAAATCAATTTTTTGTAGATAATTCGTTTTATTGATTTTAAAATTAAATAATTTCGTTTAAAATTCATGTATTTTGTTTGAAATTTGTCTTTTTTTGTATATCATTAATTTTATTGGTCGAAAATTCATGTTATTGGTTGAGAATTTAACAACTTTATTGAAAATTTATTTTATCGATTAAAATTTTTTTTATCTGAAAATGTAACTATTCTAGGATTGATTAAAAATTAATCGTTTTATCTGGAAATTGAACTATTCAATTTTTAGTTGAAACTTTATCCTGTACATTGTATTAGTTAAAACACCAATTACTTGATAGGAAATTAATTAAATAGTTAAAAAGTAAACTTTTTGGTTGAAAATTGATATATATTGTTAATTAGATTTTTCCCTAAAATTAAAAAAACTGCAAAATAAAAAAATTTCCTTAAGATCTTCCGGATTCTTTTTTTTTTATTTTAAAATGTTTTCAAATACTCACTTAAAATTTATTTGTCAAAATAAAAAATCATTTTCAATGTTCTTAGGAATCACAACAATTTTTGTTATTCTTTTTAA
>NW_022873561.1:0-1252 GCF_010883055.1 Belonocnema kinseyi | reverse complement strand
AATGAAACCACAGAATGTGAATCCGGAACTTTAACATTTTTTAGTTCTTCTTTTAATTCCCAACTATTCTTTACAAAAGCTTGAGTTTTGCCTGAAATCGGTATTAAACAATTTGCAATGTATTTTGATAAATTATAAGTTGGTGAACCTACAGCGGAAACAATCAAACGCCATTTTAAATCTGTTCTGTGCACTTTTGGTAAAGCATATGCTTTAGAAACAACACTGTTATTTGTTTTTAATTTGTGAGCCATGTACTCATTTATAAACCTTTTCTTTTATATTCATTTATATTCAACATCAAACAGACAAATGTAATCTACATAATTTAAATTATAAATTAATTCCTAAATTTGAAAGAACAAAGTTAATTTTTCAACAAAAATGTTTAAACTACGAAATTAATAATTTGGTAAGAAACATAAAAGATTTAGGAAATGAATCTAGTCGCTTAAAGTACCGTTTTACAAATATTGTGAAAGACATTTCAATTTTGACTTTTTTCAACTCGCAAAATTTGAGTCTTAATAAATTAAAATATGTAAAAAGAAATAAATGTATACTAAAGTTTGACCTTTTAAAAAAAAGAAATTTGGAATCTCATACGAACTATACAGAGATTCGTTTAAATAAGTGCTTTAAAAATTTATCAAATATACAAATCCCAAATGAAATTGCTGATACTTTAACTTTAGGGAATAAACATGGTATTCCTTTCCATGTTAATAAAATTCCGACAAATAACATGATTGCTAATGTGGAAAATTGCATCAAAAATGTAAAGGATGAAGAACTAAAATTAAATATTAGAAAAACAACAACTCAAATAATCACAAATCACAATTTTTTAAATAAATTTAATAATATAAATAAAATTGATGAACCTTTAGAAAAGTTTCAAAATGAACATAAGGATTTAATAGTACTGAAAGCAGATAAAGGAAATATAACTGTAGCTGCAAATCGAAATGATTACATAACAACAGTTGACAATTTATTAAAAAATGACATTTTATACAAAAATATCAAAACTAGTCTTGTTCCAACTTTGGAGCAAAAATGTAATGATATTGCAATTAGGTGGGAAAAGAAAAGGTTTATAAATGAGTACATGACTCACAAATTAAAAACAAATAACAGTGTTGTTTCCAAAGCATATGCTTTACCAAAAGTGCACAAAACAGATTTAAAATGGCGTTTGATTGTTTCCGCTGTAGGTTCACCAACTTATAATTTATCAAAATACATTGCA
>NW_022873560.1:0-1984 GCF_010883055.1 Belonocnema kinseyi | reverse complement strand
ATTTGGAGAAAACATCGATTGAAGAAATACCATAACAATAAAAAGCCCTTTTTATTGACAACAAGTGATTTTTTCGAAAATTATTAAGAGACAAAAGGTACTTTATTACAGGTATACTCCAAGATGAATACGGAGTATTTGTTCAAAATGTTAATATTTACCAAGTTATTCGCATTTTTCCTTCTTTTTCCCATTTTTTCAATCACCTGCTGTATCTTTAGCAATTTAAAAGAAGGTGTGTTCAAAATTAGTACACGAATAAAGTAAGTCTTGTGCGATGAATTGGCGTCAGCCACTTTCAATTAAAACAATAACTTATTCTGCTAAAAATAATCATAATCAGTGTCACGTTCTCAGCTTCTGATTATCGTAGAAAGTTGTAATAAAGATGAATGCATTTTTAATGCAGTTCTATAGCATTAAAAATGCAATTGTAATGCCTACGCCAATGACCCACGTTGGGTCTGGGAAACTTGACATTCGTCACGGTAATAAAGGTCGAACGTATCTCCGCGATAAAACATAAACTTTAACAATAATAAATAATGGGTATTTTAAAGTAAAGCAATTTTGTTGTTTAATTTTTATAATCATATTCATCTTTATTACAACTTTCTACGATAATCAGAAGCTGAGAACGTGACACTGATTATGATTATTTATAGAAGAATAAGTTATTGTTTTAATTTAAAGTGGCTGACGCCAATTCATCGCACGAGACTTACTTTATTCGTGTACTAATTTTGAGCACACCTTCTTTTAAATTGCTAAGGATACAGCAGGTGATTGAAAAATGGGAAAAAGAAGGAAAAATGCGAATAACTTGGTAAATATTAACATTTTGAACAAATACTCCGTATTCATCTTGGAGTATACCTGTAATAGAGTACCTTTTGTCTCTTAATAATTTTCGAAAAAATCACTTGTTGTCAATAAAAAGGACTTTTTATTGTTATGGTATTTCTTTAATCGATGTTTTCTCCAAATATATCAATTTTATCAAAAAATTATATACCAATGAAAATATGCATCTCTGGGAGTGGACCAACTTTTGTTTCAAACTTTTTCCTGTAAAATAAATTCAAAGAAATTTCACCTGAATGTCCGGCGAATTTGAAGTCGCCTGGCAACACTTTTGCATCCAGGTAAGTGGCTGGTAATGCGCAGGTGCTATTTCTAATGTCAGCCCCTACATGTACACCAATTTTCAACCTTATCCGAGTCACGTAAGTTAACTGCCAAAAATGCGCACCTTTGACAGGTCGTAACAGGTGAACGCATCCACTCACACCTGCCAGGCACCCATTTTTACGTTCCTCATCATCAGACGAACATCTCATGTGAAAATTGGCCTTATCCGTATCACGCTCCCATTTGCGTTGTGAGCCCACGGTCTATCACACAAATATCCGTGGTGGAAATAAGAAAAGAAAATATGAATCGGGCACCAAAAATGTTCGGCCCGGCACTGCTCGTTTCTCACAAGCTTTAAGAAATATCTTTATTAGTATATAATATGGTAACGAGAAGAAAATACTTTTGGTTTTCTAAGGAGCGAAATGCAAATAACGGTAGTTTATGGTATTCTAGAAGGTAGATTTTTGTAAAAAAATTTTTATACAATAATTAGAGGTGGCGCATCGTCTTTAAAATTCTTATGCAAATAAATTGGGCAAACCAAACTTTTTTTCATTTAAGGTTTTAACCACGAAGTTACCCACTTTTTAATTTGAACTTTTAATATGTTGTTCTTGAGGTCCTTAGAATCCATATAAAAGCATTTTTTAAATGAAAAATCAATACTAAATATTATTTACGGTTGCCTAGAAAAAGCTATTTTCACTTTTTTACACTGTTTTCAAAGACTAATAACAGCCCCAATAATATACCAGGTGTATACATATGAAACCGGTATTGCCATTTAGCGGCCAGTAGGCACACTTATAGGCACTGTCGGAACTTACCATTTGTGCTAATTGGCGTA
>NW_022873559.1:0-1129 GCF_010883055.1 Belonocnema kinseyi | reverse complement strand
TCCTTATTTTGATGTAAAATGTATAATCTAATCGAACAAGTTCATAGATATCCATGCATTGAATTTAGTGTTCTACTTATCGCACACTTAGAAAAATTTGTTGTTTATTTAAAAAAATGTTTTGGTTGACTGCATTTGGTTGTTAAAAAAAATGTTGGGTCAGTCAGAAAAATTTTCATTGAGTAGAATAATCTCGTTTGCTTTAATAAAATATATTGAAGATTTAAACAAACATTTTGGTTGAATCAAAGAAACTATTTCTGTTTGATTCGTAAATTAACCAAAGTTTTCTAACAAAAGATTTTGTTGGGTTGCATAATTTAGTTAAAATATTTAAAAAATGTTTTCTTGGCTTTTCTACTATGTAGATACATTTTTTCAATATGTCTCCACCCTTCATGATTTTGAAATTTGATAAGTATATTTGAAAGGCAATAAACACTCCACAACGTGATGCGAAAAAAGTTATGTACTGTGGAGACCGTATACCATAAATAATTGTCCTGCAGTAGTAGCATAGGAACCTCATAAAAACAAGTAAATTCAGTTTCATATCGCCATCATTGCGCGCTCACTAATCAAGATTTAATACTGCATTTTCGAATATAAATAAAGTTACACACAATCGAAAAGCTTCGTCGAATTTAACTTATCCGAAACGAACAGTATTATTTGTTTTCAACATTTTTTTTATAGACGTGAAAGGATTTCGTATTTTTTAATGAATGTTATAAAAAGAAGGGTTTTATCTCAAATTTTTAAGAATGTTATAAAAGCTTACTGTTTCCTAATGAGTAATTTCGTGTCAAATCATGTAAGAATTTTTGCTATTGCTACTAATTTTGATGAAAATTCCAGTATCCTTTCTCTTAGGGTTTGAAAATTTCATAACACTTAGAAGATATTCCGAACTGAAAAATGTTTGTCGTCTTATGTTTAAACTTTCGTAACTTTGACGATTTTAATTATATTAAGGTATTTTTTCTTTAATTATTGGTAATACGACGCACTTTCGAAGAAATATATAATGGGCAAAATTGGTTAAACTTTGGCTTTTAAAAAAACAAAATTTTAAACTGAATTTTTGAAAAAATCCACTTTTTCTTTTCTTTTGTAGAATAGCTTGCAA
>NW_022873558.1:0-2225 GCF_010883055.1 Belonocnema kinseyi | reverse complement strand
TATGTGTATGTATGTATATATGTGTATATGTGTATATGTGCGTATGTGAATATGTGTGCATACTCATTCTTTCCAGTCGCGACGCCTAAAATGAAATTTGTTGCTAATGGTTCTTTTTCTGTCAAAAATTATACTACCTGGCTCAAATCAGAATCATTTACTTCAAAATTCGACAATTCTGTCAACATTCATCCTTCTCGTTTAAAAATACTTTTTATTCGGTGGAAAATTCAATTTCTTCTAATTGCTGGTAAAAATGTATGATTGAAAACTCATCTGTCTTAGTTGCTTGACATATTCTTCTCAAGTGATAGTCTATCTATATTGTTGAAAATACAACTGTTTTATCGAAAATACCTGTTTTTTGCTGTGATTCGGATATGAATATATCTTGAAAATTAGTCTTTTTGGTCTTTTTTTATTGCTTTTTCTGGATCTACATTTTATATTTCTCCAATTCTGCACATTTAGAATTGAAATTTTCTTCACTTCCAATATACATGTGTGTGTATTTATGGGTTTTCTAAGAATTTTAAACAGGACGATTTTTAACGACTCTCGGATACGACGCAGTCGCAAGCCGACCCCCACATTATCTTGTCTTTTTCTTACCAGTTCCATAACAAATTTGAAAGTGAGCGGTCTCTTATATACTCGGTTGGAGAAAAAGCAAAATAGAAAATTTTCAATTTGTATAAATAAACTTTCTTAAAATTGTGCTTCGATATGCAGTTACTGGGGAATTCGGAAACGTACTTAGAGATAAGTAATTCATAGCAATTCATTATAATTTCACGATAAAATAAAGAGAACAAAGGAAATTTAAACCTACAAACTAAAAATAACGCCGAGATTTTGTACCGGGTCTGGGAGGGGGCGCTTTTTATTGTAAATTCAATGATACAGGCCTAAATAAACACACAAGAGGGGGTGTATATGTATGTATATGCATGGGTTTATATATATATATATATATATATATATGTGTGTGTGTGTGTGTGTGTGTGTGTGTGTGTGTGTGTGTGTGTGTGTGTGTGTGTGTGTGTTTATGTGGATATCTGTATATGTGTGTATGTGAATATGTGTGCATACTTATTCTTTCCAGTCGCGACGCCTAAAATGAAATTTGTTGTTAGTGGTTCTTTTTCTGTCAAAAATTATACTACCTGGCTCAAAACAGAATCATTTTCTTCAAAATTCGACAATTCTGTCAACATTCATCCTTCTCGTTTAAAAATACTTTTTATTCGGTGGAAAATTCAATTTTTTCTAATTGGGGGTACAAATGTATGATTGAAAACTGATCTGCTTTAGTTGCTTGACATTTTCTTCTCAAGTGATAGATCTATATTGTTGAAAATACAACTGTTTTTTGCTGTGATTCGAATATGAATATTTCTTGAAAATGAGTCTTTCTGGTCTTTTTTTATTCCTTTTTCTGGATCTACATTTTATATTTTTCCAATTCTGCACATTTAGAATGGAAATTTTCTTCACTTTCAATATACATGTGTGTGTATTTATGGGTTTTCTAAGAATTTTAAACAGGACAATTTTTAACGACTCTCGGATACGACGCAGTCGCAAGCCGACCCCCACATTATCTTGTCTTTTACTTACCAGTTCCATGACAAATTTGAAAGTGAGCGGTCTCTTATATACTGGGTTGGAGAAAAAGCGAAATAGAAAATTTTCAATTTGGTATAAATAAACTTTCTTAAAATTGTGCTTCGATATGCAGTTACTGGAAAATTCGGAAACGTACTCAAAGATAAGTAATGCATAGCAATTCATTATAATTTCACGATAAAATAAAGAAAACAAAGGAAATTTCCACCTACAAACTAAAAATAACGCAGAGATTTTGTACCGGGCCGGGGGGGGGGGGCCGCTTTTTATTGTAAATTCAATGATACAGGCCTAAATAAACACACAAGAGGGGATGTATATTTATGTATATGTATGCGTATATATATATATATATGCATATATATATGTATGTATGTATATATGTGTATATGTGTATATGTGTGTATGTGAATATGTGTGCATACTCATTCTTTCCAGTCGCGACGGATATGAATATTTCTTGAAAGTGAGTCTTTTTGGTCTTTTTTTATTCCTTTTTCTGGATCTACATTTTATATTTCTCCAATTCTGCCTGGGGGGAGAGCGCTTTTTATTGTAAATTCAATGATACAGGCCTAAATAAACACACAAGAGGG
>NW_022873557.1:0-1576 GCF_010883055.1 Belonocnema kinseyi | reverse complement strand
GTCATCACCGGCCACAGAATCTCGACGTAGTGGGAATATTTGTTTATCTCCTATCGCATTATGTTTCACATTACTGGCATGTAGAATTCACATATTTAGTGAGGTAGGCTTTGTTTTAACATAGTTTACCTAACTGGTAGGTAATCGACATCTCGTCATACCTCACTGCTGGGCAATCTTAAATTATTACACTGTTGGAAAAATCTGTACTCAATTTAATACAAATGTATATAAAGTAATTTGCATGAACGATATTGAAATCTAAAATACACTACAAAATAAAAGGCTGTAAATTTTAAATTAAATTTAATATACATTTCGCAATCAAAGTCATGATATAGAATAGCTTTTTTTATAACTAAAGTTTAATACGGTTGGAACTTTTTCCAAAAATTGCCCTGAAAGGTAAGAATTTAATATAAGTACAGTTGATTATAGGTTAGGTCCTTTGTTTATGTTTTATTATCAAGAATCGAAAATTAATACTAAGCTTATTTTGATTTTGTGTAAAATGAAATTATCTACGCGATTGTCTTGAATATAAATGTGATTTAATATATCATGCCCTTAAGTGCGATTTAATATGCATGAGATATTAATAATAATATGAATGCGCATTATCAATTTGATACCATTTTCAACAGTGCAGTTATATTATTTTTTACAGAATTGCAGATTCAATGATAATGATTTCTTATTAATCATTTATATTTTCACATCAAATATTATTTTATTTCATGTTACATGAATGAACGTGCAATTTTAATTAAATAAAGTGATATCCTCGGTTGACCGAACTAAGATATGTAAAATCTACCAAATAAATATTCTCCGCGTATGTGTTTTTGAGTGAAACGGTCGAAATTGTGTTACAGAGCATCAGATTTTGCGCATAAATTGTTCACTGGGTTGGGAGAAAAGGGAAGGTTCATCCCTTTTTGTTTCAGTATACGCGCAGAGTTACACTGAAATTTGCCATTAAATATCGGTTGCGCTCCGGCTTTCACAAACTTTAAAATGTTGTCGTGGGGTGAACAGATAAGTAAAGTTTCGTTTATTGTAGCAGCCTTTCTGCTTGCTCTTATTGGACTATTCGGGTGCGTTTTAAATATGACAGTTATTATAGTTATTTATAAGGATGCCAAAAATCTGTGGAAGCCTGTGAACATTATACTCCTCAACTTAGTGGTATGTCTTAACAAACTTTCCTTTCAGATGAAGGCCAATTGATGTGTTTTTCTCTGTTTATGTGCGTTTTGTCATTCGGTAACATGCGAATCAAAGTTATGTGAAATGTGAAAAACGGTGTAACAAGCCTTGAGAAAAGGCTTTCTACTTCTTCCCTTAAGTTTATTCCTTCACTTATAATTATATACGAACTACTTAAACTTAACTTTAAAAAACTATATTTTTTGCAAATTCTTTGTATTTACAGTTGCTTAATCCAACATTTTGTGAAAATCGCATGTAAATATATTCCATTTAGATCCGAATTTTAAGAAGAAAATGTTAAGTTAAGAATCGACAAAGATAAAAAAAAGCTATATACTTTACAACTTTAGAAATTTTTTTAAAT
>NW_022873556.1:0-1656 GCF_010883055.1 Belonocnema kinseyi | reverse complement strand
TAATATCAATAAAATAAAAGTGATTATTAATCAATTTATCTTTCCGTAGATTTCGGTAAAAATGTGTTTTTTTCTACCAAAACACTCGAAAAATAATGCAAAGTTTGAACTTTTGTTAATTAAAAAAAATTTTGAATTCCAGGAATTAGAAAATTTGACTATTTAAAATTCTCCAATTTAAAAATTCCTAAATAGTAAAACTTCCTATACAGGTTATGATATTACTGAATTTGAAAAAGAAGCACAATATAAAATTTACGTGATATAATTTCTGAAATAACAAAATATCTGATACTGTAATTTTCTAATTACTACATTTTCTATTTGGAATATTTTATTTTTGTAGAATTTTCAGTCGGCCTGCTGAAGCGGATTAGGTTTTAGGATTCTAGGTGCTGAATGAAATTGCTTGACCGCGCCACGCCCCGAAGACCCGAAAGTGGCCCAAATATGACAATTTGTTCTAAAACAGCCTAGCCTTAGGGCAGTGGTCGGCAAACTTTTTGCTTCATTTTCAGGTATGGTCAGGCTCCACCAGACTTAATTTTTTCTACTACTTTTCGATCTATTCATGTACCTAAGTGTATGTGAGCTTACTCCTGTTTAGCTAAAACCTGTAAATCGGAAAAACGAATGGATTTTGTTGGCTGGTGCGAGTCAGTGACTTAGACAAAACTCTTGTAAAAGTCAGGAATTTGCTGTTTAAATAATTATCCATGATAATAAGTTAGATAATTTAATATTTTCAATTAAGATTTTTTTATTCAGTGTATAAAAGATTGTATATTAAAAACTTTCCAAAAGATTGTATTATTTTATCGGCCAGTGAAAATAAAGAAATCGCCAGAGTAAGCTTAATTAGAGTCATCATTTGTGTTTGAAATATCATCTACACTGAAACTTTGATATTGGGTCGATTTTGCGACTGGCCTTGGTGGGGAATTACCCAGATAGAGGGCGGCACACCCATCGCAACTCTTTTTATTCCTATTTTCGGCGTGGCGTCAATGTTCGGAAGAACTTTATCAGGGGTTCGATATCTAGGGTTCAGTGTGTTATGTTATTAGTTTAAAATTAATTTTTTATTTGAAAATTGAACTATTTCATATTCAGCTGAACATTAATTTTTGTACAATGAAAATTCAACTACTTGGATAGAAATTGAACCAGTTTGTTAAAAATTAATGTTGTTTTAAAATTTCCAATCTTTAGTTGAAAATTGAACTATTTTGTTTAAATTTAGTTCTTTTTCTTAAATTTTTTTATTCCAATACAATTATTCACCTAAAAATGTCACTTTGTCAGTTTCTTCTCTTGTTGGTTAAAACTGCAACTTTTTGGTTAAAGATTAACTGTTTTTGTGATAAATTAATAGATTCAGTTTGAAAATGCAACTGTTTTACAAAACAACTCGTCTTTTGACTTGAAAGTTCAATTACTTTTTTTTCTTCTTGACTGAGAAATCTTTGTATGCTGAAAATTCGTCTTTCTGGTTAAAAAATTGAATTCGTGGCTTAAACTACTTTGTTAAATTAATTTTTGCACCACCAATTCCCTTAATGGAAAATTGAACAACTATATATTTTTTAATAAATTCATTTATTTTGTTGACAATTGATTTTTTTCGGTAGAAAATCAATATTTAAACTTAAAAAT
>NW_022873555.1:0-4355 GCF_010883055.1 Belonocnema kinseyi | reverse complement strand
CACTTCTCGTAAAATTAACCGGTACCATTGGATTCAGCGGGTCAAAATACATAAGATTAACTAGTTTTTACCTTTTGCCCCTTGAATGCATACGGGAACATACCCAACTCCCGGACTATGACGGGTTGGCCTTTTTCAGAATTTTTCAAATTAAAAAAAGAAAGTGTGGACACTTTCTTTTTCCAATTCACGACGTGGTATGCGCAAAGTTTCATTCGAGCCTCTTTGTTATCAGTTGTGATGCCATACATTACTAGCAGTCTAGCGCGCGCCACGGCGCACAGTGGTCTGGGATAGGAATTTATTGTTCATAATCGCCCACAGGTCGTATTTCTTAACCAACAATATATAAACAAATATAGTGACAAAATTGACCATTTTAGCTTTGTGAATTTTTATCTCAAGAGAAAATACAGATAGAAACTCACTATCAGTCGGAATTATTGCACATGCATTCATAGAACATAATTAATTTTAATAATATTTAACTTAATTATTATAAACAATTTTTATAAACAAATTATTATTAGTGTTTTTTATCATAGGAAACATCGTTTATTTGACCCTAGTTGCTAATATTTTTCATAAGAGTCATAAATTGTAACAAAAAAATTAGCATTAGTTAACAACTATTGCTTTTATAAACATTTATATAAACAAATTCTTTATAAACGTGTTTTTCTCATAGCTGAGTTGATTTTTCTGAACAAAAGTGATTCGCGATTGTCTTTAAAGCCATTTATATACTTTAAGCTCTATCAAACATAAACAATATAAATTGTTTATAACAATTTAGTTAAAAAAGTCTCCTAATCGGCCGTTTCCTCGTAGAAAAAAATGTTTTTTTCTTTAATAATTATTAGAGCGCCATTTATTCCGATGACTAGCCAACAAAATTAAATAAAGAATAATTTATATGATTGTTAGAAACAACTGTTTTAACAAATCTATGATTTATTTTTTTACATGCAAAAAGGACGATTTTCCACTGAAATTATCCGACAGTAAGCTAACAGTGATTCCAAAATTGGATATGGGACATTAAATAATAATTTGCGTAATTGTTAATAACAATTTGAAAACAATGCGTGACAATCTGCGGTTGGTCGTAGAAAAAAGTTATTTTTTCTTCAATCATTTTTGTGATAATCTTATTTGTGTTATTGAATCCATGAAAAAATTAATACTTATGATAATAATGAGATTATTATAATTATAATAGAGATAATTTCAACGCAGCCTCTCTCAGGTATATAAACGAAAATTATTATCTCTTTTGTGAGAGCGCGTGCGAGAGATACCCACCTAGCGGTGAACCTGGAATTGTACTTTTTAATTGAGAGTCACTTGTTCTTCATTTGTTTTTCATGAAGTTACGTATAAAACAAATGAAAGATAAGTGAATTCTGAATACGCAAGTACTGCGTTATTGCACCTTATTTTTACTTGTTCCTCATTTATTTTTCAGCAAGTTGCATAAAACAAATGAAAGATAGGTCACTTCTAAAAACGCAAGTACAGCGTTATTGCTATGGACAGTTCGCTACAGAAATTGTTATTAACAATTACGCAAATTATTATTTAATGTCCCATATCCAATTTTGGAATCACTGTTAGTTTATTGTCGGATAATGTCAGTGGAAACCCGTCCTTTTTGCATGTAAACAAAATAAATCATAGTTTTGTTGAATAAATTGTTTATAACAATCATATAAACTATTCTTTATTCAATTTCGTTGGTTAGTTACCGTAATAAATGTCACTCTAATAATTATTAAAGAAAAAAACATTTTTTTCTACGAGGAAACGGCCGATTAGGAGACTTGTTTAACTAAATTGTTATAAACAATCTATATTGTTTATGTTTGATAGAGCTTAAAGTATATAAATGGCTTGAAAGACAATTGTGAATCACTTTTTTTCAGAAAAATCAATTGAGTTTTGAGAAAAACTCGTTTATAAAGAATTTGTTTATAGAAATTGTTTATAATAATTAAGTTAAATATTATTAAAATTAATTATGTTCTATGAATGCATGTGCAATAATTCCGGCTGATAATGAGTTTCTATCTATATTTTTTCTTGAGATAAAAATTCACAAAGCTAAAATAATCAATTTTGGCACTATATTTGTTTATATATTGTTGCTCTGTGAAAAAAATTTAACAAAAGCAAACCATAATTCTCTTAAAAATTAATTGCTGAGCATTTTTAAAAAAAAGCTTTTAAATCGGTTAAGAAATACGACCTGTGGGCGATTATGAACAGTAAATTCCTATTCCAGACCACTGTGCGGCGCGCGCCTATTTATCTTTTTATGAAAAAGAATATATTAGTATAGAATAAAAGAAGACACCAAGGGATGAGTTCTGTATCTGAAACTGTAATTATTCTTTTATAATAGTATTTCAACAAATTTAATATTTTTTTGTGGAAAATGAAATTGAACTATTTCATTCCAAATGAGCTTCTTTTATTACAAATTAATTTACACGCATATTGATGAATAGCATTTATTATAATTTTGTAACTTACGTTGATGATAATCATATTCTTTAAATAAGGAACTTTGCATTTTTAAACCACAATTTTTATAAATCAATTTAGCAAAATTTTTGCACGCGCGTTATAATAATTAATGACTTTATAGGTAGAAAAACACATGTAATAAGCTTGTTGCCACTTGGTAAACTCTTTCCTGAAAATCTTGGTCAAGTCTACACAATATTAGTTCATGCGTTCAATGTCATAAAATTGTTAGTAATAACTGTTTCATTGTTTCGATTTATACAAAATCATTACACTACTTTGTAAGAAATAACGCGATGCATGCTTACTGTACGAATTTTGATTACAATAGTAGATAAATCCTTACAAAGTTGGAAAAAAAACATTATTGAACGCAAATTCCTGCCAATTGTCGAATCTCGGGCTTAGTTAAGTCTCCCTTTTTTCCCTAGACTTTTCACATTAAAGTTGATGAAAAATATAAATATTTTCTTTAAAATTAAACTTTTAATTATTATATTTCAAATTACATTGAAATTAATGAAATTTGGTATTAAAAATAACACTTTTAACCAATAAATAACTGTTTTACAGAAAAATAGTCTTTTCACTTAAAAGTTTAAGAACTGGAAAAAAAATTTGTATTTCCTAACTGACAATTCTTTCTTTGTTGAAAATTCGTCTTTCTAGTTTAAGAATGCATAATTTTTGTTAAAAACGCATCTCTTTGACTGAAAGATTTACTATTTTTTTAACAATCTTTTTTTCTGAAATAAATTAACTTCCGTTTTGAAAAAGTCACTTTTCTACTATTGGTTTAAATTCGAATTTCTTCTATAAAATTAATAGTTAGGATTGAAAATTCGTTTCCTTATTTTTACAATGCATCTCTTGGTAGCATCTGCATTCGTTGAAATATCAAATATTACATTTTCTTTCGAAAATACATATTTGCAGATTAAAAATTCAACTACTGTGTTAAAATTTTACATACTGGTTCGGGAATTCAACTCTGGTTAAAAATTTAAATATTTCGTCGAAAATCTCTTCATTTTGTTTTAAGATGTCCACCACTACGTTTTCAATGAGAATCCTTTTTTTAATGCAACTCGTTTTCGTTATAGATTAATATTTTTTGTTTGAAAATTTGGCCATTCGGTGGAAAACTTAACTAATTGGTTAAAAGTTAAACTATTGGGTAGTAAATGCAAATCTTTCATTAAAAAGCCAAATTTTAAACAAACCCGTTTGCATTGAAAATGAAAAAGTTTAATTTTCAGTTTAAAAAACTTAATGAATTTGCAACTAAATAGTTACTTTGTCATCTAAAAACATAACATTTTAACAAAATAGTTAAACTTTTAAATAAGTACGTAAATTTTCAACCAAAAACTGAAAAATATTATTATTTTAAAACAAACTCAACAGAATTGAAACAAAGAATGCATTTCAAGCAAGTTTTAAAGTTTTTAACCAAAGATAAGTTTGAAACTAAAATAATGAAACTTCAAGCAAAAAAAATAATTTATTAAAGGTCGTTTAACCTTAAAAAAATTAGAGAAATGTTCAACAAAACGATTAATTTTCAACCAAAGTAAGAAAGAATTTCCAAAAAAAATTAAATTTTCAACTAAAATGATGAACCTTCAACCCAAAAAAGATACATTTTTAGTCAATTAGTTTAACATTTAACCAAGTAGTCGAATGCAAACAAAAAAGACCAATTTTAAACAAAATAGTTGAGTCCTCAATAAAGGAGCTTTAACAAAAGATAATTCAAAACTACCAAATTACAATTGTAGATGTATATCTGTTAAATTATCGAGCGCAAAGCTCTAGAACCAAAA
>NW_022873554.1:0-1190 GCF_010883055.1 Belonocnema kinseyi | reverse complement strand
TAAAATATGTGTATGCAATTATAAATTTATAGAAAATTCGAGTCAGTTTAAGATATATACTTAAAACTTTGTAAATATTACCAAATCATTCAAAATTTGAAAAATTTTCAAATATTTGAAAGAAAATATGGAATTTGTTTTTTGGAACACACTGTGAGGTATACAGTAATATTTCTAACTTAAGGTTGTTAAAAATTATATAATTTAAAAAATTTATACATTTTTTGATTGATTCTTATTTTGCACATTTGCACTAAGATTTTTTTTTTTGCTGAAAAATACTTCTTACTTCAAACTTTTAATCTTTTTTTGGAAATTCCTTTTTTTCTAGGGGGGTTCTTTCAAGTAACATTCTTCATGTTTAGTGCAACAGAAAAATAACCACGGGGGGGGGGTTGTTGTTTAAAGTTCCTGAAAAATTTATCACGTTTTGTTGCCAAGTTTAAGCGTGCCCGAGGCACGCTTAAATATGACAATAATCATCAATCAGTCAAACCTAAAAGCAATAAATTATCCAAAAAAATTCTGTGCATAATAATATTCTCTTACATACTAATGTAATAATAATTTCACAACTAAGAAATTAAGGAAAGAATAATACTTTGAATTGTAAAAATGCGTAACTACAAGACATTATTTCACAAAACTCACGAATAAGGTCTACTATTATGTGCAAAATGGTTTGAAAAAATGACATTGTTTTCAAGTCACCTGACCCTAAAGCCAACAAAGTACATTAGCAATTTCTAAAACATTTTTTTAGGGCCAATACAATCTTCCAGCGATTGTCAAGTTATTATTATTTCTAATAATATTCACTTAGAAATAATGTTTGGAATTTTTAGTTATGTCTGAAATTTTAAATTGAGAAATAGGCGAGAAAATAGCCAGGAAACAGGCAAGTTTAAACGCAAAGGGTTTATCTTCATGGGGGACCCTTAATCGCCCCTTGTCTTCGGTTTTGGAACGTGCGAAATTTCAGTTGCAGTCCACAGTGACGATGGCGTGTGTCGGCTTGAAGGCCACATTGCCATTTCAGGTAGCCCACCTAACTGTGCAGGTGCCCAAAATTCCAGCCCACGGTGGCGACAAAATTATACTCATCTCTTCTAATTCGGTCGCCACTAACACTTCTGTATGCACTAATGGGTCCCCTGGATTACTCTTTTTCAAATGGTAAAAAAAGTATC
>NW_022873553.1:0-1840 GCF_010883055.1 Belonocnema kinseyi | reverse complement strand
ACTCCTTGCAATTTTAAAAATACCCTAAAATATTTTAAATCCTTTAAAATCTCATACTAAATTATTGAAATCAATTGAAAATTCCTTGGAATCTAGTAAAGTGTGCTAAGATGTATCAAATCCTTTAAAATCTCATATTAAATTACGGTAATCAATTGAAAATTCCTTGGTACCTATAAAAATACTCTTAAATATTTCAAAAACTTCAAAATCTTTTGAAAAATCTTGACATCTTTTAAAGATTTTTAATATACTTTGGAGTTTTTTTAAACATCATTGCTATAATTATTAAAATTCTTTGAAATTCCTTTAATTTATAAAAATGTATTAAAAATTCAGTGAAATGTTTTTAAACATCTTCAAATATTTAAAATCCTTTAAAATATTTTTAAATCTCTTGAAAATTCCTTGAAAATTTAAAAATACCCTAAAATATTTCAAATCTTTTACAATATCATACTACATTATTGAAATAAAGTGAAAATTCCTTGCAATCTATTAAAATATCAAAACATATTAAATCTTTCAAAATCTCATATTAAATCACCGTAATAAATTGAAAATCCCTTAAAATGAGAAAAATAGGATGAACATTGCTTAACACCTTTTAAAACATCTTCAAATATTTAAAATGCTTAAAAATCTGTAGAAATCTCTTGAAAATTTTTTAGAGCTCTTGAAAATTTCTTGAAATTTTAAAAATACCCTGAAATAGTTCATATCCTTTAAAATCTCATGTTAAATAGCTGTAATTAATTGAAAATTCCTTGGCATCTTTTAAAACTTCCTCAAATATTTAAAATCCTCACAAATCTTTTTAAATCTCTTGAAATTTTTTAAAGCTCTTGAAAATATCTTGAAATTAAAAAAAAACCATGAGATACTTCAAATCCTGTAAAATCTTATACTAAATTACTAAAATCATTTAAAAATTCATTTAAATCTATTAAAATATCCTAAAATATTTCAAATCCTTTAAAATCACATACCAAATTATTATTACAGAAATTTCAAAGAATGAAAAAAATTTTAGAAGGCTTTTTTTTAAATTCGAAAGTAATTAAGAAATCCTAAAAAAAAGCCCTAGGCATTTCAAAAGATTTTGAAGGATTTGAATAATTTATGAGAATTTTAAAGATTCCAGTGAATTTTTAATTAATTACAGCAATTTAATATGAGTAATTTATTAATTTAATATGAGATTTTAAGGGATTTGATACATCTTAGGATATTTTACTAGATTCCAAGGAGTTTTCAATTGATTTCAATAATTTAGAATGAGATTTTAAAGGATTTAAAATGTTTTAGGGTATTTTTAAAATTGCAAGGAATTTTCAAGAGCTTTGTAAAATTTCAAGAAATTTTAAAGGATTTTAAATATTTTAGGCTCTTTTAAAACATTTCAAGGAATTTTCAAATATATTCAATAATTTAAAGCAATTTCAAAGAATTTTAACTAATTTTTTTTCTCAATTTTTCTGGTTGAAAGTGGAACTGCTTTGTTAAAAATTTAGTTTTCTTTTGGTTGATGATTTATCAATTTAGTTGACAAAATTTGTTTTCTGAAAATTTAAGTATTTTGTAGAATTTTTTTTTTTTATTTTGTTCAAAAACTAATTTCTTTAAACTACAAGAAAATTATACTTCGTGGAAAATAAACTTCTTGTGTGCAAAGTTCATGTATTTAATTAAAAATGCCTTTTTTTCTTATACAATCCAGCCTTTTGATTACAAATTGAACGTTTTGTTTTAAAATTTTAATATTTTGTTTAAAACAATTTTAACAAATTTTGTTTGCAGAAAACTTATTGTTTTAGTTGAAAATTTTAATATTTGTATT
>NW_022873552.1:0-1378 GCF_010883055.1 Belonocnema kinseyi | reverse complement strand
TTCGAGAGAAGCCCGCCAAATAGAAAAGTATATCAATCAACATTAAATAAACAAAAGTGCAAATATTGCATTATTTTTCGAGTGTTTTGGTCGAAAAAAAAAACACTTTTTTACCGAAATCTGCGGAAAGATAAATTGATTAATAATCACATTTATTTTATTGATATTAAAACTGTAGTTTCGAATATAATTTAATTTCGAGAGAAGCCCGCCAAATAGAAGAGTATGTCAATCAACATTAAATAAACAAAAGCGCTAATTTTGATTTATCTTTAGAGTCTTTTGGTAGAAGAAAACACTTTTTTACCCAAATCTACGGAAAGATAAATTGATTAATAATCACATTTATTTTATTGATATTAAAACTGTAGTTTCGAATATAATTTAGTTTCGAGAGAAGGTCGCCAAAGAGAAAAGTATGTCAATTAACATTAAATAAACAAAAGTGCTAATTTTGCATCATTTTTAGAGTGTTTTGGTAGAAGAAAACACTTTTTTACCGAAATCTACGGAAAGATAAATTGATTAATAACCACTTTTATTTTATTGATAGTAAAACTGTAGTTTCGAATATAATTTAATTTCGAGAGAAGCCCCCCAAATAGAAAAGTATATCAATCAACATTAAATAAATAAAAGTGCAAATATTGCATTATTTTTCGAGTGTTTTGGTCAAAAAAAAAACACTTTTTTACCGAAACCTACGGAAAGATAAATTGATTAGTAATCACTTTTATTTTATTGATATTAAAACTATAGTTTCGAATATAATTTAATTTCGAGGGAAGCCCGCGAAATAGAAGAGTATGTCAATCAACATTAAATAAAAGAAAGTGCTAATTTTACATTATTTTTAGAGTGTTTTGGTAGAAGAAAACACTTTTTTACCGAAATTTACGGAAAGATAAATTGCTTAATAATCACTTTTATTTTATTGATATTAAAACTGTAGTTTCGAATATAATTTAATTTCGAGAGAAGCCCGCCAAATAGAAAAGTATATCAATCAACATTAAATAAACAAAAGTTCAAATATTGCATTATTTTTCGAGTGTTTTGGTCGAAAAAAAAACACTTTTTTACCGAAATATGCGGAAAGATCAATTGATTAGTAATCACTTTTATTTTATTGATATTAAAACTATAGTTTCGAATATAATTTAATTTCGAGAGAAGCCCGCCAAATAGAAGAGTATGTCAATCAACATTAAATAAACAAAAGTGCGAATTCTGCATTATTTTTCGAGTGTTTTGGTAGAAGAAAACACTTTTTTATCCAAATCTACGGAAAGATAAATTGATTAATAATCACATTTATTTTATTGATATTAAAACTGTAGTTTCGAATATAATTTAGTTTCGAGAGAAGGTCGCCAAA
>NW_022873551.1:0-1165 GCF_010883055.1 Belonocnema kinseyi | reverse complement strand
TTTCAGCCATAACCACGTCTCACAACCGTGAGATAGGTGGTTACAGTCTGTAAAGGAATCAATACGACGATCCAGAAAAAGCCTCGTGGACCCTAAGAACACTGAACGACCCAAGGACAGCCTTCTGTATTTTTCCCGCAAGTGTTCTAGCATATTGTTGACACGCAGGGATGCTTTTTAGGCTATTAGCAAGTGAAAGCTTGGCACCTCCAAGAGCGCCGATGATAAGGACGATCAGTTTAACAGAGTATTCCGGGTACAATCGTTGCAACTCCCTTATAAGGTCTCGATACCTCTTTTTCTTTTCATTCTCCTTCGCTATGATGTTTTTGTTAGCTGGTGCCGAAAATTCGATAACGAACATGGTTCGCTTCTCGAAGTCAAGAAGAACCATGTCAGGCCTCGAGTGAGCAACAGACACAATTGTCGAGAATATAAAGTTCCAGTATATACGGCACTTCCCATTCTCGACAATTGACTCAATTTCCCTAGGAGCATTTAGAGGAGCGATATTAAGGTGAATGCCGTAGGAGTGACAGAGATGGTAATAAAGTACTCTTAGTGCCGCATTGTGCCTTTGAATGTAGGTCGTTCCCGCGTGTGTTGGACAACTAGATACGAGGGTAGTTCAATAAGTCCTTAAAATGACCAACATCTGGCGCGCGAATCGCTCCAAATCATCTGTTTTCAGTCAGCACCACTCCCAACTAAATATATGGTGCAGTCACAGTCCACATCTTCTGAGTTTACATGTTTTTATAACCAATTGAAAAAAAAAATTCTTCGTTAAAAAAATGGAAAAAAACGAGTTCAGAGCGGTAATCAAACATTTTCATTTAAAGGGTTTAACCCCATATGAGATAAAAAATTAATTGGACTCAGTTCATGGCACATCTGCCCCTGCCTTAGTAACGGTTTATAACTGGGTAAATGAATTTAAGCGTGGTCGTACATCAATAAGTGACGAACCACGTTCAGGAAGGCCCGTAGAAGCAAGTACTCCCGAAATCATCAATAAAATCCAAAGGGTAAAACAATCACTGGTGAATATTATGCATCATTGTTAGAGCAGCTGAAAGAAGAAATTTAAAAAAACAACCACATTTGGCGAGAAAAAAAATTCTCTTTCATCACGACAACGCCCGAGTTCACACATGCTTCGTTT
>NW_022873550.1:0-1636 GCF_010883055.1 Belonocnema kinseyi | reverse complement strand
AACATTAAATAAAAAAAAGTGCAAATTTTGCATTATTTTTCGAGTGGTTTGGTAGAACAAAACACTTTTTTACTGAAATCTACGGAAAGATAAATTGATTAATGATGACTTTTACTTTATTGATATTAAAACTGTAGTTTCGAATATGATTTAATTTCGAAAGAAGCCCGCCAAATAGAAAAGTATATCAATGAAGATTAAATTAACAAAAGTATAAATTTTGCATTATTTTTGGAGTGTTTTGGTGGAAAAAAACACTTTTTTACGGAAATCTACGGAAAGATAAATTGATTAATAATCACTTTATTTTATTGATATTAAAACTGTAGTTTCGAATATAATTTAATTTCGAGAGAAGCCCGCCGAATAGAAAAGTATGCCAATCAACATTTAATAAAAAAAAGTGCCAAACTTTTGCATTATTTTTCGAGTGTATCGGTAGGAAAAAAACACTTTTTTACCGAAACCTACGGAAAGATAAATTGATTAATAATCACTTTTACTTTTTTGATATTAAAACTGTAGTTTCGAATATAATTTAATTTCGAGTGAAGCCCTCAAAATAGAAAACTATATCGATCAACATTAAATAAACAAAAGTGCAAATTTTGCATTATTTTTTGTGTGTTTTGGTAGAAAAAAACACTTTTTTACGGAAATCTACGGAAAGATAATTTGATTAATAATCACTTTTATTTTATTGATATTAAAACTGTAGTTTCGAATATAATTTAATTGCGAGAGAAACCCGCCAAATACAAAAGTATATCAATCAACAGTAAATAATCAAAAGTGCAAAAATTTTGCATTATTTTTCGAGTGTTTCGGTAGAAAACAAAAACACTATTTTACCGAAATCTACGGAAAGATAAATTGATTAATAATCACTTTTATTTTATTGATATTAAAACTGTAGTTTCGAATATGATTTAATTTCGAGAGAAGCCCGCCAAATATAAAAGTATATAAATCAACAGTAAATAATCAAAAGTGCAAAAATTTTGCATTATTTTTCGAGTGGTTTGGTAGAAGAAAACACTTTTTTACTGAAATTTACGGAAAGGTAAATTGTTTAATAATCACCTTTATTTTATTGATATTAGAACTGTAGTTTCGAATATAATTTAATTTCGAGAGAAGCCCGCCGAATAGAAAAGTATGCCAATCAACATTAAATAAAAAAAAGTGCAAAAATTTCGCATTATTTTTCGAGTGTATCGGTAGGAAAAAAACACTTTTTTACCAAAATCTACGGAAAGATAAATTGATTAATAATCACTTTTACTTTTTTGATATTAAAACTGTAGATTCGAATATAGATTAATTTCGAGTGAAGCCCTCAAAATAGAAAACTATATCAATCAACATTAAATAAACAAAAGTGCAAATTTTGCATTATTTTTTGTATGTTTTGGTAGAAAAAAACACTTTTTTACGGAAATCTACGGAAAGATAATTTAATTAATAATCACTTTTATTTTATTGATATTAAAACTGTAGTTTCGAATATAATTTAATTTCGAGAGAAGCCCGTCAAATATAAAAGTATATCAATCAACAGTAAATAATCAAAAGAGCACAAATTTTGCATTATTTTTCGAGTGTTTCGTTAGAAAAAAACTCTTTTTTACAGAAA
>NW_022873549.1:0-1532 GCF_010883055.1 Belonocnema kinseyi | reverse complement strand
TCCTATAGCTTCATCTCCGAATTGTCTCCTAAAATAGTCTCTGAAAGCCTCTAGTATTCCATCTGCATCATATACCATTTCCCCCCTGCTATTTCTCATGTTAACAATTTCTGTACTTTTGTTTCCTTTCATTTTTTTATAAAGTAGTTTCCTGCTTCCTTCAAAGTGGTTTTGTATTTTAACTCTTCTTCTGCTCTAATTGCATCTTTACTTTCTTTAACTAATCGTTTATGTATCCTGCTTTCGCGTCTATAATCATTTCTACGTCTACTTATTTCCTCATTGCTAAGACCTGCGATGTTCAAAGTTCTCTTGTACGCTTCTCTTCTTGGTTTTTGGGCAGCCTGAGTTTCATCATTCCACCACGCATCACCAGACATTCTTCCTACAACTGCGGTACCACATACTTCGATTGTGCATCTAACAAGGATATCCCGTAACATTGTCCAGGCGCCCTCCAAATTTTTGTTTTTTATACGGTCCTCCCATGTTGCCCTATCTATGCTTTCGATTATCTTATTTTGGAAATCTATGCGCACATCCGGTTTCTGTAGGTTCTCAATTTTGATTCGCGTTTTTTTTTGCTTTCTTGGGTCTCTTTTTTCTCCAACCCAGACCTAAGTTAATTTTTGAGATCAGAAGGTAATGGTCAGTATTGCATTCAGGACCCCTCAAGACCCTTGTATCTTTGACTAACTCTCTAAGTCTTTCATCCGCCACAAGAAAGACAATTACACTGCGGCTATTTCCTTTAGACCAGGTGTACATGTGGATCATTTTATGTGTAAACCAAGTATTTGTAATAAGCAGACCCCTTTCTAAGCATAGACCAACTAATTTATCTCCGTTATAGTTTGTTCTCGGATCCCCAAAATGACCTAATACTCTTTCTGTATCCTGATTTTGGATGCCCACCCAACCGTTCATGTCTCCTAGTAGAATTATTCTTTCCCCATGTTCGCAGATGCTTATTGTGTCATTTAAAGTGTCCCAGAAGGCGTCTTTCACTTCTCTGGGATCACTATCAACCGGCGCGTAGCATGCTATAATAAATAGTCTTCTGATTCCTACTTTCATTCTAGCCCACAGCCGTCTGGGAGACACGAAGCCATGGTCTCCGAGATGCTGCTTTGCTCTTTCGTTCAAAATGAGACCTACTCCTTGTTTACCATGTGATTCACAGTCTACTCCTGACCATATTTCGAATCCGCCTTTCAGCACGCCGTTTTTTATGTCTTTAGTTTCCCATCCCTTTTTCTTTGTTTCGGGCACGCATAAAATATCTAGTTTCTTCACGTCCATAGTTTCACGCAATTCTTTTACCTAGTGATCATTTACTCCCCTAGCATTCCAAACACCCACTGTCCAGTCGTTTTTAAAATATCATGCCGGCCAATCTGAAAATCTTGGTTTCAAGCAAACCACGTTTAAAAGTTCAAGAACGCTTTAAACAATTAAGTAAACCTAGTCGTCCTAACAGCTGTAACTTTCCAATGACTTCGAATATTGGAATATCACTTCACCAACATATT
>NW_022873548.1:0-1275 GCF_010883055.1 Belonocnema kinseyi | reverse complement strand
TAACTTTCACTTACAGTTGAAGCACTTAGTAAGAAAATTAATTTTTTCTTATTAAGGATTCATAATTATACTTGAAAATTCAACTATTTGCCTTCAAATTAATTTTTTTGTTAAATTTGCATATTTGGGCGTTAAAAGTCAACAATTTGATAGAAAGTTAAACTATTTGGTCGACAATTAAAATTTTGGTTGAAAAATCATATTTTTGTGTTAAAGATTCGGCTTTTTGTAGATGATACTCTTTTTGACTTTAAAATTAAATAAATTTGTTGAAAGTTTATATGTTTTGTTGGAGATTGACCTTGCTTGGTAGAAATTTAATCTTTTTGGTTGAAAATGTATCATTTTTGGTCAAAAATGCAGTTGTTTGGTTGAAATATGAACAGTACATCTTCTTGGGCTTAAAAGTCGATTATTTCACTAAGAGTTGAATTACTTTGTAAAAAAATACTGTTATTTTCAACAAGGTTTTATTACAAATTTATTTTTTCGATTAAAAATTATTTTTTTAATCTGAAAATGTAACTATTCTAGGATTGATTAAAAATTAATCGTTTTCATCTGGAAATTGAACTATTCAATTTTTGTTTGAAACTTTATCTTGTACATTGTATTAGTTAAAACACCAATTATTTGATAGAAAATTAATTTAATTCGTTGAAAGGTAAACTTTTGGGTTGAAAATTGATATATTTTGTTAATTAAATTTTTTTCCTAAAATACAAAAACTGCAAAATTTCCTTAAAATGTTACGGATTCTTTTTTTTTTATTTTAAAAATGTTTTCAAATAATCACTTAAAATTTATTTGTCAAAATAAAAATCATTTTCAATGTTCTTAGCAATCACAACAATTTTTGTCATTCTTTTTAAATACTGTACAATTTTCAAAAAGCTTTTTTTTTTAATCTGCAAAAGTCAAAATAGTGTTTCAAATTATTTGAAATAATTTCAAGTTTTAAATTAATTCCGAATCTTTTTTTAAATTAATATTGTCGCGTTTAAACTTAAAATTCAGCTCATTACAAATTTAAAAATTCAAGCCTTTCTATTTCGAACCATTCTGTTCAAATTTGTATAGTTTTTAACAGTTGCTTGTAATGGATTGTTTTCAATGAACGGTCAAATATTGCTGATGATTAACGAAAATTTCTTTTTTTAATTAAAAATTTTGAAATTGAATGGGTTAAAAGTAAAAATTTTGTATACTGAAATAATATTTCAAGTCATAATCGAATACAAATAAATTAATTTTCTAACAAATAATTGGTGTTTT
>NW_022873547.1:0-1887 GCF_010883055.1 Belonocnema kinseyi | reverse complement strand
TCAAGTATTAGTCTATCTATATTGTTGAAAATACAACTGTTTTATCGAAAATACCTGTTTTTTGCTGTGATTCGGATATGAGTATTTCTTGAAAATGAGTCTCTTTGGTCTTTTTTTATTCCATTTTCTGGATCTACATTTTATATTTCTCCAATTCTGCACATTTGGAATTGAAATTTTCTTCACTTTCAATAGATATGTGTGTGTATTTATGGGTTTTCTAAGAATTTTAAACAGTACAATTTTTAACGAGTCTCGGATACGACGCAGTCGCAAGCCGACCCCCACATTATCTTGTGTTTTACTTACCAGTTCCCTAACAAATTTGAAAGAGTGCGGTCCCTTATATACTCGGTTTGGAGAAAAAGCAAAATAAAAAATTTTCGATTTGGTATAAATAAACTTTCTTGAAATTGTGCTCCGATATGCTGTTACTGGGAAATTCGGAAACATACTTGAAGATAAGCAATTCATAGCAATTCATTATAATTTCACGATAAAAGAAAGAAAACAAAGGAAATTTAAACCCACAAACTAAAAATAACGCCGAGATTTTGAACCGGGCCCGGGGGGGGGGGGGGGCGCTTTTTGTTGTAAATACAATGATACAGGCCTAAATAAACACACAAGAGGGGACGTATATGTACATATATGTATGTGTATATATATATGTATATATGTATATATATGTATGTACAGATATATATGTATGTATGTATATGTGTGTATGTGAATATGTGTGCATACTTATTCTTTCCAGTCTCGACGCCTAAAATGAAATTTCTTGTTAATGGTTCTTTTTCTGTCAAAAATTATACTACCTGGTTCAAAACTGAATCATTTTCTTCAAAATTCGACAATTCTGTCAACATTCATCCTTCTCGTTTGAAAATGCTTTTTATTCGGTAAAAAATTCAATTTTTTCTAATTGGGGATACAAATGTATGATTGAAAACTGATCTGTTTTAGTTGCTTGACATTTTCTTCTCAAGTAATAGTCTATCTATATTGTTGAAAATACAACTGTTTATCGAAAATACCTGTTTTTTGCTGTGATTCGGATATGAGTATTTCTTGAAAATGAGCCTTTTTGGTCTTTTTTTATTCCTTTTTCTGGATCTACATTTTATATTTCTCTAATTCTGCACATTTGGAACTGAAATTCTCTTCACTTTCAATATACATGTGTGTGTATTTATGGGTTTTCTAAGAATTTTAAACGCGACGATTTTTAACGACTCTCGGATACGACGCAGTCGCAAGCCGACCCCCACATTATCTTGTCTTTTACTTACCAGCTCCCTAACAAATTTGAAAGAGAGCGGTCTCTCATATACTAGGTTTGGAGAAAAAGCAAAACAAAAAATTTTCAATTTGGTATAAATAAACTTTCTTAAAATTGTGCTCCGATATGCAGTTACTGGGAAATTCGGAAACATACTTAAAGAAAAGTAATTCATAGCAATTCATTATAATTTCGCGATAAAAGAAAGAAAACAAAGGAAATTTAAACCCACAAACTAAAAATAACGCCGAGATTTTGAACCGGGCCTCGGGGGGGGGGGGTCGCTTTTTATAGCAAATTCAATGATACAGGCCTAAATAAACACACATGAGGGGACGTATATGTATGTATATGTATGTGTATATATATGTATATATGGATATGTATGTATATATTTATAAATATGTATGTATGTATATGTGTGTATGTGAATATGTGTGCATACTTATTCTTTCCAGTCGCGACGCCTAAAATGAAATTTGTTGTTAAGGGTTCTTTTGCTTTCAAAAATTATACTACCTGGCTCAAAACTGAATCATTTTCTTCAAAATTCGACAATTCTGTCAACATTCATCCTTCTCGTTTAAAAATGCTTTTTATTC
>NW_022873546.1:0-1115 GCF_010883055.1 Belonocnema kinseyi | reverse complement strand
ATTCTAAAATTATTAGTTATAATTTCCATTCTATATATTGTCTATATATAGTTCTTTAATATTATTTAGTTTTTATTTTTGTGGTCTACAATTTCTACGGACCTTTTTAGACTATTCGTTTAATCAAATTCTCGTATGTATTTTCCAATTTCTTAATTATTATATATTCTAACGTTTTTATAAAAATATAATTATAATTCCAAGTGATAGGAAAATTATTCTTTCGGTTTTTAGATGTTAAGACGACAGTTCCAAGCCTGATTACATTTCGCATTGGCAAACAAAATTAGTTGAACAGAATTTCACTGGCACATTCATAAAAAATATCATATTCCATAAAATATATTTTAAAATAAACTTTAAATCATTATAATTGATACAGCTTACTGCTTTAAGTTTTTCAGGAATTTTAAATGGCTCAAAATTTTCAAGATTTTTTTACAATTTTATAAATCTTTTCAAATTTTTAAAATATTTTCGACACTGTAAACTTCCCGAAATAACAAAATGCTGAAACCTGAAAATCCCGAATTAAAAAATTCTAGAATAATGAAATTCTGGACAGTTTACAATTTGTTTAAAAATGTGCATATTATTTGAAAAAAAAAACATAAAAAAGTTCTGAAAAATCGAATTTTTTATTAATAAAAGAAAAATAATAAAAATAAATTTTGATATAAATCGTTGTCGAATTGAATCCTGTTTCAAAAATGTTATTATGTAGGTACGAAGAAAATTTAGGCAAAACATTTTTTTCTTTCAAAGTACACGTGTTTTTTAATGTCTTTTTTAATACAATTTTTATAAAATTATTATTCAGGTGCCGGAGATTTCATTTTTTGGGATTTTTCATTCATCCCTTTCGGAATTTTTGTCAGTGTTCCCATATTTTTATACCTCCCCTTAAAATTATGTAATTTTTCAAAATAAAAAGGCAACATTTGAAAACATTTCAAAATCATCAAAAGTATCTATTCTCTTTTAAATTATTTCAAATCTTTTAAAATTATTTGAAAAATTTTTCGGAACTTTTAAATGTCTTTTAGACTGATTCCCATTTTTCCTGACATTTTTGTAAAATCCTGCACACAAAATTGTTTTAAGAGCTTCCAGAT
>NW_022873545.1:0-1060 GCF_010883055.1 Belonocnema kinseyi | reverse complement strand
TTTTTAGGCTTCAACCCTTAACGTCAAAAATCCACCCCTCTCTTCCACGTAAATACAACTTTGTCTGCAAATCAATTTTTCTAGAATTTTTCAATGGAAATAAAGTCTCTGATTTTTGGGCTCCTCGAAAATACCCGATATGATTTTTGGGCATCAACCCTTAACGTCAAAAATCAACCCCTCTCTTCCACGTAAATACTACTTTGTCTGCAAATAAATTTTTCTACAATTTTTCAATGGAAATACAGTCTCTGATTTTTGGGCTCATTGAAAATACCCGTCATGATTTTTGGGCTTCAGCCCTTAACGTCAAAAATCAACCCCTCTCTTCCACGTAAATACACCTGTGTCTGCAAATAAATTTTCTAGAAGTTTTCAATTGAAATACAGTCTCTGATTTTTGGGCTCCTCGAAAATACCAGATATGATTTTTGGGCTTCAACCCTTAACGTCAAAAATCAACCCCTCTCTTCCACGTAAATACAACTTTGTCTGCAAATCAATTTTTATACAATTTTTCAATGGAAATGCAGCCTCTTATTTTTGGGCTCCTGGAAAATACCCGATATGATTTTTGGGCTTCAACCCTTAACGACAAAAATCAACCCCTCTCTTTCACATAAATACTACTTTATCTGCAAATAAATTTTTCTACCATTTTTCAATGGAAATGCGCTCTCTGATTTTTGGGCTCCTCGAAAATACCCGATATGATTTTTGGGCTTCAACCCTTAACGTCAAAAATACACCCCTCTCTTCCACGTAAATACAACTTTGTCTGCAAATGAATTTTTCTACAATTTTTCAATGGAAATACAGTCTCTGATTTTTGGGCTCCTCGAAAATACCCGATATGATTTTTGGGCTTCAGCCCTTAACGTCAAAAATCAACCCCTCTCTTGCACGTAAATACATCTGTGTCTGCAAATAAATTTTTCAAGAAGTTTTTAATGGAAACACAGTCTCTTATTTTTGGGCTCCTCGAAAATACCCGATATGATTTTTAGGCTGCAACCCTTAACGTCAAAAATCAACTCCTCTCTTCCACGTTTACAACATT
>NW_022873544.1:0-1407 GCF_010883055.1 Belonocnema kinseyi | reverse complement strand
CGCTTCCACGCTCAGTGAGTCACGCCTACACCACGAAAGGTTTACAGAAATAATAAAATAAGGGACTAGAAGCGTATATTCGCTGGAAAAGCAGCGAAATTGGGCTGTTATTCAGTGAAATTTCACTGATCCGCAGCTACATTTCACTGTTTCAGCAGTGTATATACGCTGATTTGAATTAGACATATGGTATACTGATTCAGATTTAGAGAGTACAAAGAAGACCAATTTTCAACAAAATACAGGAATGTTCAACTCAGAAAGGACAATTTTTATAAAATAGTTTCATTTCAAATGAAAAATATAAATTTTAAACCAAAAATGAAATAGTTGCATTTTCAGTTAAAAAAATCATTTTCAACAAAATAGTAAAATTTTTAATCAACGAGATAAATTTTCAACTGAATTGAAGAAATATTCAACTGGATTCGTTAACTTTTTTAAACTTTCAACGAAATAGCTTCATTATCAACTGCGTTTAGTTGAATTTTCAGTTAAATAAATCATTCTATCGACCAACAAGGCGAATTGTTAACAAAATACATGAATTTTCAAGGAAATAGCATTTGAATTTTTAACTACAAAGATTAATTGTCAATCAAGAAGACGAACTATCTACCAAAAAGACGAATTTTCAACCAAAATAAAAGCTCACACGCGCGCTCTGCGCGCGAATCACTACTTTGCTTGCAATTATTTTATTTGGAAATAAAGTTCAGTAAAATACCACGATAATAATTTTTACTTTCATAACTTCTATTTGTACACGGATTCGCGTGGGTATCCTCTCACGATACAGAATAAATGATTGTGCAACACTAAACGTTTTTATCAAATGTTAGACAAATGCGAGTACTTCCAATAACCTCGTATATAGCCGCATTGTAATTTAATTGTACTAAAATTAATGCACTGATTTTAGGCCCGCCTTAGTAAAAGAAAAAATTTCAAATGCGCATAGAATGTGAATTTGAGAGACCTCTGTTCCAGCGTGGATTTAAACATAAAAAATCTGCTCGCTACGCGGGCACATTCTCATCCCCTAGGGCGCGCAACTGTTGGTTCTTGCGCTTCGCGCTCGATTGTACATTTATCTCGCGCTCGATTATGTATTTACCACGCGCTACGAGCTCGGTCTTTATATTTTCGCACATTCTTGCGCAAACATTTTTAAATTAAGACCGCACTTAGTCTTTGCATTTGTTCCGCATTTGTTCCGCATTCAGACACAAACCTTTTAAAATCAAAGGTGAGCGTACTGACAACTGTAATTTTGTGATTTTGAACTCTCTTTTGTTAAAGCTATTTTGGCTTTAACGAACACATTCTCATCACGTAGCTCGTGCTTCGCTCTCGATTTTGTCCAACATGTGCACTTTTCTACATTATACACAACACTTTTATATC
>NW_022873543.1:0-1044 GCF_010883055.1 Belonocnema kinseyi | reverse complement strand
AAGAATTTGCCTTTATTTGGAGATACTCCGCGGATCGGGAGAGTAGGCAAGTGCGCTAGAGGCGGAATACTTCCTCACTAGCGGTAGGCTCGAAGCCGAGTCACGAATGTGGCTGGCCCACGCTCTTTTATGTTCTGAGCGCGCGTCAGCGCGCAAGCCGGTCCGGCGGTGGGGGAGTCCGATGCCATTTGTCCGTGATGAGAGAGAAGGGAGGACCGCTTTCCGCACTTTCCTCGCGGTTTTCCGAGGCCTCCCTACTCCCGAAATTTGTGAGGCGCGCGGCCCAATCCGGTCATTCTGCCCAACGTCGCGGTAGCGGCCGCCTACTTCGTCCGTTCGCTCTACTCTCTCCGCATTACATCAGAAGAAATTGGTCTTATACCGTAATAATACAAACGTACTCATAAAATATTTACAGAAGTCGTACACAAGATATAAAAGTGTAAAATGTACCTATATAACAACAGAACAGAAAACATTCAAATACCAAAATGAACCATAAAATATTCGTAGATAAAATATTCAGATATAAAACGTTCACATAAAATATTAGTTAATAAAACATTTAGATATAAAACGTTCACATAAAATATTCCTTAATAAAACATTTAGATATAAAACGTTCACATAAAATATTCGTTAATAAAACATCCAAATATAGAACGCTTACATTAAAAAAAAAAAAACGTACACATAGATATAAAATACAAATAAACATTCAAATATAGATTATCGACTTAATATTTACGCCGTACATTGCTAGACTATATAATCGAGGATCAAGAGATCACGTGTTTTTTTATTTATTTATTTATTTATTTTTATTTTTCTATTTTACGGAATTAACTCTGCCTTAATAAAATGAGTCACCGATAATTGATCAGGTTATCGGTGCGTAATTATTCCAGAAGGCAGAGTAATTTTCAAGAGAAATAATAATCGAAGGAAACGATTTTAATGTAAAAAGAAAAGAGAAAGCGGCTGGAAAATTTCGGATGATTCATAGCAAAGGTCGTCGCAGCGGCAGAGGAACGGAACTTAGAA
>NW_022873542.1:0-1955 GCF_010883055.1 Belonocnema kinseyi | reverse complement strand
TCTTTTTGGCAGAAAAGTAACTTTTTTGGAAAAAACATTTATTATTGGCTTAAAAAATCAGTTAAAAATTCATGTATTTTGTTCAAATTAATCTTTTTGGCATAAAAGTAACTTTTTTTATAAATTTTTTATTATCGGCCTCAAAAATCAACTTTTTTTGCACAGAATTCAAATCTTGGCTTGAAAACTGAAAAATTTGGTTGAAATTTAAACTCTGTTCTTAAAATTTGTTTATTGCTAAAAATTCGTCTTTTTGGGTACAAAAGTTCACTATTTTCGTAGAAATTTCAACAGCTTTTCTCTGAATTTATAGTTTATAATAAAAACTATCTTTTTTTTCTTGATAATTAATCATTTCTGTTTGAAAATTCAACATTTTGGTTTAAAAATTTAAAGTTTTGGTGCAAAATTTCACAGTTTTGTTAAAATTTTTTCTAAATTAATTTTTTAACTGAAAATTTAATTTTCCATTTTTAATAAAAATGTATCCTTTTCATTTAAAAAATTGAACTAGTTCTTTTAAAATTCATGTATATTGTTGAAAATTAATCTTTTTAGCAGAAAAATCACTTTTTTGTTTAAAATATTTATTATTAGCTTAAAAAATTAACTTTTTTGTACAAAATTCATCTTTTTGGCTAGAAAACTAAGAAATTTGCTCGATATTTGAACTCGAATCTTAAAAATGATTTTTTTGTTGTTGAAGGTTCATCATTTTCGGTAAAAATTTCACTATCTTGTTGAATTTAAAAAAATAATTTTTCAATTTATACTTTAATTTTCCATTTTTTATTGAAAATTTGTCTTTTTAGTTGAAAATTCATGTATTTTGTTGAAAATTAATCTTTTTGGCAGAAAAGTACCTTTTTTGATAAAAATTTATATTATCATCTTCAAAAATCAATTTTCTTGTACAAAATTAATCTTTTTGACTAGAAAACTAAAAGCTTTTGTTGAAATTTGAACTCGAATCTTCAAAATGATTTTTTTTTGTTCAAGGTTCATCATTTTGGTTTATAATTTCACTATCTTGTTGAATTTTTTAAAATAATTTTTCAATTTAAAGATTAATTTTCCATTTTTGATTGAAAATTTGTCTTGTTTAGTTGAAATTTCATGTATTTTGTTGAAAATTAATCTTTTTGGCAGAAAAGTACCTTTTTTGATAAAAATTTATATTATTAGCTTAAAAAATAAACTTATTTGTACAAAATTCATATATTTGGCTTTAAAAATTTGATTGCAATTTGGACTCCGTTCTTAAAATTTGTTCATTGCTAAAAATTCGTCTTTTTGGGTAAAAAAGTTCACTATTTTCGTAGAAATTTCAACAGCTTTTCTCTGAATTTATAATTTATAATCAAAACTATAATTTTTTTCTTGAAAATTTATCATTTCTGTTTGAAAATTCAACACTTTGGTTTAAAAATTTAAAGTTTTGGTGGAAATTCATTTATTTTGTTGAAAATCAATCTTTTTAACAGAAAAGTAACTTTTTTGTTAAAATTTTTTACTATTAGTTTTAAAAATCAACTTTCTTGTACAAAAATCATCTTTTTGGCGAGAAAACTAAATAATTTGGTTGAAATTTAAACTCGATTCTTAACAATTACTTTTTCTTGTTAAAAACTCATTTTTTTGTCGAACATTTATCTTTTTTATTAAAAATGCATCTCTTTCATTGAAAATTTCACTATTGTGTTGAAAATTCATCTTTTGGGCTAAAAAACTAAAAAATTTAGTTGCTTTTTCAACTCGAAACTTAAAAATGATTTTTTGTTGTTGTTGAAGATTCATCATTTTCGGTAAAAATTTCACTATCTTGTTGAATTTTTTAAAATAATTTTTCAATGAAAACTGTAATTTTCCAATTTTGATTGAAAATTTGTCTTTTTTAGTTGAAAATTCATGTATTTTGTTGAAAATTAATCTTTTTTAGCAGAAAAGTAACTTTT
>NW_022873541.1:0-1898 GCF_010883055.1 Belonocnema kinseyi | reverse complement strand
GATTGTTTAACCATTAATAAAGATTGGCTTATATGACTGTTAGAAATAAACTTTTTGTTAGGGCAAGTAAACGCTCGAAGTTATAAACCGCACGTGTTGGAGTCATACAAATACGACTTAAGATATAAATTTCTGTCTTCAAGGCATAAAAACTTGTCTCCAAGACATAAATTGAAGTCTGCATCCGTCTCAAAACTAAGTTCGATGATATCCGAGATTTATATCGTCCGATATACATCCGGGATATCATCGAGATACTGAAATTTTTGTTTTGAAGGAAATCTCTGGAAGAACCCGGGGCATACATGGGATATGTGCGACATATTCTATCAATGTGAGGGTTCAAAATGAATCCTACATCTCCAAACATAATTTACTGGAACCAGGAAAAAAGAAACGTTTTAAATTGTTTCAACCTGCTACCTAACTTTAAGTCAGACCTTATAAATGAGAAAACTGATTTAGAACTTTCACACTTTTCCGAAACTTTATAATCAAATAAAAATGTTTGAGATTATGCTCTCACGTTTCAAGCAATTGGTGAAAGAGATTGGTAATAAATAAATAAAATGCTAAATTTTAAATAATTGTGGATTTTTCAATTAGTTTTATTTGACATAAACCGAGGGAATCCAACTTCTGTGGCGAAAATTCATTACTTTCTAATGAACCCTTCCCCGAATAAAAATGCTTCGACTTGAGTTCGAATTGAATTGCCCCCAATCAAGCCATGCTGAATTTGAAAAGTTCGACTTGAGCATGTCTCAGTTTTGAGATGGAGCCAGACTTCAATTTATGTCTTGGGGATAAGTTTTTATGCCTTGAAGACATAAATTTATATCTTGAGTCATATTTGTATGACTCCAACACGTGCGGTTTATAACTTCGAGCGTATACCTGCCCCATCGACATATAGAAATGGACCGATAATGTTGTGGGCAGAACGGTAATGGGCTCTAGAGAGAGAAAAAACATATGAGACGTAGACCTGTCTCATTCTAGATAAAGCTGATTAGTCGAAAATAATTTCGTTGGGTAAAGTTTGGCGCAGCACAGAACCGTGCTTTGTGTCGCGAGTACCCCAATAATGTGACTTTTATCGCACTTTTCAGAATTGATTTATTTATAATTTATTTTATTATAATTTATTGTAAATAAATATAAAAATGGTGGCAGCCTCTGTAGTTTGTGGGCGTTGTCAAGACGTCTATATGATTTATTTATAATTTATTTAATTATAATTAATTGTAAATAAATATAAAAAATGGTGACAGCCTGTGTAGTTTGTGGGCGTTATCAAGACGTTTATATGGAGATGTTTTCATACGTATAAGTCAAGTTATTGAATATAGTAAAATAAAAAATGTTACAACAAAAAACAAAACTTCAAAATATGAAGTTTTTTACCTATGCAATACAAATGGTTTTTTTATGTTATAGAAATATTGTTCAAATTTTTGACAGTTTTTACATTATTTTTGAACTCACAAAACGATTATTATTGTAGCATTTTAAATCCAATTTCAAGAAGAATTCAAGGTTACCAAGTTTTAAAAATAATCTATCTGAAACAGGTTATTTTACATGAATGTTCTTTAAAATTCAATTTATTATAACTACAAATTTCTAATGTATTGTTTATCTTTTTTTTTTTAATTAACCGTACATAACATTTAGGCAATACCCGGGGCCACCAAATCACTTGACAGAGTCCTGAAATAGATAAGGGCAGGTGTACGTCTCATATGTTTTTTCTCTCTCTAGAGCTCATTTCAGTTCTCCCCAAAGCGTTACCGGTCCATTTCTATATGTCGATGACCTGTCCTAACAAAAAAGTTATTTCTAACAGTCATAAAAGCCAATCTTTATTAATGATTAAACAATCTTGTTTATTTGTA
>NW_022873540.1:0-2863 GCF_010883055.1 Belonocnema kinseyi | reverse complement strand
TCTTGCATTTCTCAAAGTTCGAGACCGATATTTTATGTATAAAAAAAGTTGGAACGTTCAAAAAATGTTGAGGTTCAGAAAAAAGATGAAATAATTTTCAGTAAAGTTCCTACTAAAATTCAGTACCTAAACATACTTTATTGTACTCTGATATATTTCCCAAAGTTTCAGCTCGATATTTTATTTACAAAAAAAGTTCTTAGGTTGAAAAAAACATTCAGTGAACTGAAAAACTGTGGTCGGTAATATAGGTATTTAGCTGTGTCACATGCCCTTAAATCTCTGAATTTTCACATTCAATACTGAATTAAAACATTTACAAACATTGAAACATTCAATTTAGTTTTCGTTTGCAAATTCTCGAATTTTAATTGCTTTATATGAAAATTATTTATTTAAACAAAATTTCAACTTAACATTTTCCAATTTTGAAATTTTTGAACCAGTTTCTGATTTGACTTTGAGGTCGCCTTGAAAACTTGAATAATTTTATTATTTGAAAATATTATATTCGAAATGTACGTTTATTTGCGATTCCAACGATAGGCTACTTGCAATGAAAAGATTAAAATTAGAATAAGTTGTTGCAGATATGCTTATTGTTATTTATCAACAATTCCCGTAGTCGTTTTCAAAGAAATAATCATTAATATACAATTTTATTATTCATTATGACTTTTAAAACAATTTTCAATTGTTTAAACAAATGTAAACTATTTAAACAATCATTTATTCCCCAGAAATTAAAAAAATGATTTTATTTTCTTATTGAAATGAAATATTTTGTCATTGTTTGGAGTAGTAAATTTGTCTAAAAACATTACGTAATTATTTGAAGAATTAATTATTGTTTATTTTCAAAAAATTTTCGATTGAGCCAGAGATGTCCCATTTTATTCAAATTGGTATCATATGCTACTTTCTGTTGAATAATTATATAATTTTGACACATTTATTTTATTATTCAATAAATTTTTTTCTTTAAACAATATTTATTTGCTAAAGCAGTTTTTTCGGTAACTAGAAGAATTGCAATAAAATAGAACACATAGCATTATGTTTCTGACTTTATAGCGTATAGAAAGAAAAATTTTACCACTTTTTAATTGTTTGAACAAATATAATTTGTTTAAATAATTACTTTTCCATAAATACTTTTGACATCGTAATTAATTATATGTGTTCTATTCAATAGTTATCGAAAAATAACTGCTTGAGCAATTGAAAATTGTGTGAACAAATAGAACTTTGTTAAACATTAAAAGAAATGTATGAAAATTATGTTATTATTATATATGTATATATACGTATATATGTATGCATATATGTATTTACGTATATATGATATTAAATATACGTATTTAATTTTTCAATAAAAATAAAAAAAAAACGCCAAAAAACATTGCTTCGAAAACGATTTTTCCAAAAAGTTTGTTTCCAGCGATGCATACTTGCTGAGAACATTTTTCTCTTAATTTTTTTAAACAAAAACTTATATTTTAAAATTGTATATTGAATTTGAAAAGTATACTTGAATTATTACTATATAAACTCCTAATCTGTTAAGAAAACATAATAATAATAATAATTTGAAATCTAAATAGTATCTATTAAAATAATTAGGTATAATTATTAATATTATTATTATCAAAGTATTATTGTTCTAAAAACTGAAAATAATCAATTTAAAGATTTTATTTATTATAATAACATTTTATAGTTGAAAAAATCATTAAAACCAATGCTTAGTTAAATAATTAATTTTAAACTGTAACGAGAAATTCAACAATTTTGAATGAATACTAAAAATTGTATACATTGAAACATTTAGCAGGTAAAAATCAAAGAATTTTACATTAATAGTTGTAGGGGTTTGTTGAAACTTGATTTTTGTTGTTGAAGATTAATCATTTTAGTTGAAATTCATCTACTTAGTTGAAAACCCGTTTTTTTTAAAGTTTAAATTAATTTTTTGAACTAAAAATAAATGTTTTTAGTTAAAACATTACGATTTGAGTTGCATATTTAGCTCTTTGGATAGAAAATAAATTATATTGTTAAAAATTAATGTTTTTATTTGAAAATTCAGCTATTTCATTTTTGGTTGAAAATTTATCTTTTGACTTCTTCAAGGTAGGTGGGTAAAAATTCACGCATTCTGTTGAAAATTCATTTTTGTTGTGGAAAATATTAATTTTTTTAAATTAGCAATTCAAGTATTCCATTTATTCCACTTTTGTTTGTTTATCAATTGAACTATTTGACGTTTAAAATTCGCCTTTTTTTAAAAAATGAATGTTTTTTTATGTAAAATTACAAAACTTAAACAATTAATTTTTTTTAAACAGTGTTTTAACCGTAATAAGGTGCTAATTCTATTTTAGTAATTTTGGGCTCACAACTACGCAGCCATTCATACCGAGTATTCTTACAACAGAAATAGACCATAAAAGGAGGAAAATTTCCAAAATTGATTAGGTTCAACCAGATAGACGAACTATAGGCAAAGGTATAGACGGTTCTTACTTAATTCCAGAAGAATGCTTTCTAGGTTTTCCCCGCAAGTAATTGAGGGGTTCAAACTTAAAAGGCCTTGCATAAATATGGGTCATATATCTGTCAAACTTAAGACTATGTTGTAGAACCGTTTGCAGTTTAATATCTAGGAATTTGCAATCGTGTATGTTACATTAAAATATTTAGTACTTATATTACTGTTTTCTTCTATTTTATTTGAATAACTGTACACTTTAAGGTAGTATTGTGTGTATATATTAGTTATATTTTCTTAAATATGTGATTCTAATTTCAAGGTAAAAGTGCCATCAATCATTTAAAATTTTAAATCGTACAATTAAAAATA
>NW_022873539.1:0-1763 GCF_010883055.1 Belonocnema kinseyi | reverse complement strand
TACTTTCAAGAACTTCATTGTTTATTATCAGTGGCGTTGTTTGTCAGGCAAAATATTAATTTGAGAAAAATGCTTGAACATTTCCAAATGTTACAAACTTTGTATTCAGAGCTTTTTACAACATTAATTTTAATTGCACGATTTCAAATTTTAAATGATTGATGGCACTTTTACCTTGAAATTAGAATCACATATTTGAGAAAATATAACTAATATATACACACAAAATACTACCTTAAAGTGTACAGTTATTCAAATAAAATAGAAGAAAACAGTAATATAAGTACTAAATATTTTAATGTAACATACACGATTGCAAATACCTAAATATTAAACTGCGATCGGTGCTACAACATAGTCTTAAGTTTGAGATATATATGACCCATATTTATGCAAGGCCTTTTAAGTTTGAACCCCTCAATTACTGGCGAGGAAAACCTAGAAAGCATTCTTCTGGAATTAAGTAAGAACCGTATATATATATACCTTTGCCTACAGTTCGTCTACCTGGTTGAACTTAATCAATTTTGGAAATTTTCCTCCTTTTATGGTCTATTTCTGTTGTAAGAATACAAGGTATGAATGGCTGCGTAGTTGTGAGCCCAAAATTACGAAAATAGAATTAGCACCTTATTACGGTTAAAACACTGTTTAAAAAAATTAATTGTTAAAGTTTTGTAATTTTACATAAAAAAAAACATTCATTTTTTTAAATAAGGCGAATTTTAAACGACAAATAGTTCAATTGACAAGCAAACAAGAATGGAATAAATGGAATACTTGAATTGCCAGTTTAAAAAAATTAATATTTTCAACAACAAAAATGAATTTTCAACAGAATGCGTGAATTTTTACCCACTTACCTTGAAGAAGTCAAAAGATAAATTTTCAACCAAAAATGTAATAGCTGAATTTTCAAATAAAAACATTAATTTCTAACAATATAATTTATTTTCTATCCAAAGAGCTAAATATGCAACTAAAATCGTAATATTTTAACTAAAAAGATTTATTTTTAGTTCAAAAAATTAATTTAAACTTTAAAAAAAAACGGGGTTTCAACTAAGTAGATGAATTTCAACTAAAATGATAAATCTTCAACAACAAAAATCAAGTTTCAACAAACCCCTACACCTATTAATGTTAAATTCTTTATTTTTACCTGCTAAATGTTTAAATGTATACAATTTTAAGTATTCCTTCAAAATGGTTGAATTTCACATTACAGTTTAAAATTAATTATTTAACTAAGCATTGGTTTTAATGATTTTTTCAACTATAAAATGTTATCATGATAAATAAAAATTTTAAATTTATTATCTTCAGTTTTTAGAACAATAATACTTTGATAATAATAATATGAATAATTATACCTAATTATTTTAATATATACGATTTAAATTTCAAATTATTATTATAATTATGTTTTCTTAACAGATTAGGAGATTATATAATAACAATTCAAGGATAATTTTCAAATTCAATATACAATATTAAAATATAAGTTTCTGTTAAAAAAAATTAAGAGAAAAATATTCTCAGCAAGTATGCATAGCTGGAAACAAACTTTTTGGAAAAATCATTTTCGAAGCAATGTTTTTTGGCTTCTGACTTTGTTTTTATTTAAAAAGGGTTAAGTGCATTTTTCACTAAATTTTTATGTACAGAAAGTTTTCTTTTGATTTTGATTGAAAAATTAAATACGTATATTTAATGTCATATATACATACATACATGCATACGTATATACGTATATAATAATA
>NW_022873538.1:0-2774 GCF_010883055.1 Belonocnema kinseyi | reverse complement strand
ACAATACGCCAATTAGCACAAATGGTAAGTTCCGACAGTGCCTACAAGTGTGCCTACTGGCCGCTATATGGCAATACCGGTTTCATATGTATACACCTGGTAAGTAAACCTTTTCTATAGGTGCGTGGCGCCTGCTTTGAACACTTCCTTATAACATTTGTTGAAAAATATTAAAAATAGGATAAAAGTGCAAAAGTTGGTTTTAATACCCTTATGTTGGAAAATTTATCTTATTCTTGTGTCAGGCCTAAGCTACATTTGGGTACATTCTAGCTCCAAATATACGAGAAGCTCGGGAACCAGGAACTCCAAAAATACGAGCGTGAAAGGGGCTCTCACTCTTACAATGTTTAGATTTGGGGCGTAATGCGTTTGAACGCACAAAGGCCTAATACGCGCAAGCGCAATTCGCAATCAAGGCATCGCGCTTTTGCGTGCGCCTGACTCTCAAATGTGGTAGGATTAAGGGCATGTGACACAGCGAAATACCTATATTACCGACCTCATTTTATCCGTACAATGGATATTTTTTTTTAATCTAAGAACTTTTTTTGTATATAAAATATTAGTCTAAAACTTTGGAAAAAGTATCAGAAGAACATGAAGTACGTTTATGTACTTGATTTAGGTAGGAATTTCACTAAAAATTTTTTTCAAAGACAGGAAAACTGAGAATATTTTTTGGTAGATTTTCTTTCTCCATTGAAATTTTTCGAATCTAAGAACTTTTTGTAGAATGAAAATCTCGGCCTCAAACTTCGGAAAAGACAATAACCGGCAGTAAATTACGTTTATGTACTCCAATTAGCAAACAATATGTGAAAAAATAATAAATTTCCACTAAATAAGAACCTGCACTACAGGGATCAGCGGTCTATTTTATCGACAGCAGTCGGTAATCCCGATGGGCATGAAAACGCGAAGTCTGGCGGCCACTAAGCAAAGCTCTATCAGGTAGCTCATCGTACCAAAAATAACCTTGTTCGTACACCTGTAATGCGGTTATGCGGGGTCCACGCATAAACGCCGATTAAAAAAATGTTCCCACAGTTCTTCATTATGCTTACGGAGTGGCTATTTATTTCGATAATGATGGCGAAGGAAAAGTAATCTCATTTCACCCACTATAAAATAGGCGTGTTGGATACGTGGCAGACACCTACATTACCAACCTCAATTTTTAATTTTTCAGAATTTTCTTTAAAATCTAAGAACTTTATATCTAAATTAAATATCGGTCTTAAAATTTTCAAAAATGTAGAAGAAGAAAATAAAATACGTTTATATACATCATTTTTGTATAAAAGGTGCAAAAAGCAAAATTGCAAGTCGCATTTTCGAAGTCAAACGGACCTCTCTTTTTATCTCTAAACGTTAGAAAAAGAGGTCCATTCGAATTCTGACACGGTATCGTAGTCCCACCGCAGCACTCAATTCTATCAGTAGTCGCGATAAAAAGAATCATTTTCTAACAAAACAACAATTTTTGAGTAAATGCAAGAATTCTCAACCAAAAAGTTCAATTGTTCACCAAAAAATATTAATTGACTACTAAAGAGACGAATTTTTAATATAAATCAAGAGTTCTGCACTCAAAAGTTGAAGTTTTAAGTAAAAAAATGAATTTTTAAACAAAAAAATGCACTAAAACGTTAAAGTTTGAACTAAAAATAATAAATTTTTAAACAAAAAGATTATTTTACTACAAAAAGAAGGAATTTTGAAAAAACTCAGGAATTCTCTACCAAAAAAGTTGAATTTTTTAATAAAAACCTACATTTTGAAACAAAAATATTAATTTATTACCAAAAAATACAATTTTTCATTAAATTTTAAGAGTTCTGAACTTAAAAGTTAAATTGAAAAAAGATTAACTTTTAATGAAAAAGATTCATTTACTATCAAAAAAGAAGAGGTATTAACAAAAAAGTTGAAGTTTCAACTAAAAAAATGAATATTCAATAAAATTTAAGAATGCTCTACCCAAAAAATAAATTTTTAAACGAAAAGATTAATTTAGTATAAAAAAGAGTAATTTTTCATAAAATTCAAGAATTTCTTTTAAAATGTTCCTGAAATTTGAAACCCATTTTTTGAAAATGAATCTGTTAACAAAAAGATAAATTTTCTACCGAAAAAAAAAACAATTTTTAACCAAAAAGTTGAATTTTCAACTAAACAAGATGAATTTTTACACAAAACAGGAGAATTTACCACCAAAGAGACCAATGTTCAGTAAAATAAAAAAATTCTCGACCAATAAGTGGAATTTCGAACTACAAAACATGAGTTTTTTAAGAAAAAGATTACTTCAATACCAAAAAAGATTAATTTTAAATGTAATTCAAGATTTCCGAATTCAACAGTTGGAGTTTAAAGTAAAAACATGAATTTTTAAAGTAAACGTTTTATTAACTGCAAAATAAGACGAATATTTAATAAAATTAAAGAATGCTCTATACAAAAATTAAATTATAAAGATAAAGTTTCATACGGAGTCCTGAACTTAAAAGTTAAACTTTTTACTAAAAAGATTATTTTTTAATTAAAAAGATTAATGTTTTACCATAAAAGATAAACTTTTAATGAAATTGAAGAATTCTGAACAAACAAAGATGAATATTCCATCAAATTTAAGAAATACCTACCCAAATAATACATTTTTAAATGAGAATATTAATTTAGTAAAAAAGGAGGAATTTTTAATAAAATTGAGGAAAAGATAAACCAAAAAGTCAAATTTTCAAGAAAGAAAATTTTTTAAAAATTCTTAC
>NW_022873537.1:0-2253 GCF_010883055.1 Belonocnema kinseyi | reverse complement strand
CTGAGGTTACCCAACTGGTTGCCCGATTAAGAGTGCGTACTTTCGCTTGTACGCACCCCTTTTTATTCGCATCGGCCGAGAGGCGGTCCGGCCGTCGATTGGTCCGGTCCTCTCGGCCACTCACGTCACGGATGGAGGGGGCAAAACGGCTGCCCCGTCCATCCCTACCTTCGCAGAGCTGAGCGCGCCGCTCAGCTTGATGTTTTTGAGATTACGGAAAATAAAGTCGGAATACGGATACATGAAAACGTAAAGTGTAGAACGTAATACATTTAAAATTAAACATGAAACTAAAACAAATGGGTACAGAGAAGAGAAGAGAAAAAAATAAAATCAAAAGGTTAATTCTAGAGATGAACGCAAAAGTCAAAATATAAAATGAAATATAGGAGATACAACTAAAGAAAAATAAAATTACATATATAAAAAGAACATACAACATATAGGTATAGAAATACATAAGCTTAGGGTTCCCCTTTTTGCTTCCTGACGCCAGGTAATTATTTAAAATGAGGGGAAAATCAAAATTTTAAAAGGAAATAATCGCGAAAGTTAATATTTTAAAAGAGGCTTTTCCCCTTTAACCTGCCGAATACGTAGTTGGCGACCGCTGGCCGCTTTCCACGCATAGGGAAGAGAGAGAGAAAAGAGAGAGAGAGAGAAGAGTCCTGACGCGCAGTGACTCAGACTCACGGGCCTGGCACGTGATGGGGAAGCCTTCCATCGCAGATGCGCCAGGTGTGAGTTTACAACTCTCTTCCTTCCCCGGGTATTAACACGTCAAAGGGTCGTGTTTGTCAGGGAGAAAGCAAGGTCGTCTTAATAGCCAGTCTAAAGTGATTTATCCGGAAGGTTTTCCCAGTCTGGTTTATGTTTAGTAAACACAGACGGGGATTCATTCCTCACAAATTGTTCAGAGTGGTTCTCAATTATGGGGACCGTAACATAATTTTCAAATTATTTTAATAATTTAGTTGAGCTTTTTAAGGATTTGAAATATCTCAGGGTTTGTTTCAAATTTCAAGATATTTTCAAGCGCTTTAACAAATTTCAAAGATTTAAAAATATTTTTAAGGATTTTAAATATTTGAGAATATTTTTTGAAATGCCAAGGAATTGTCAACTAATTTCCATAATTTATGAGAATTTCAAAGAATGAACCCAATTTTAAAAGGGTTATTAAAAAATATATATAAATACTTTATAAATCTTAAAAAAAATAAGTTGTAGGTGTTTCAAAAGATTGTAAAGTATTTGAAAAATTTTAGAGAATTTAAAAAAATTGCAAGAAATTTTCAATTGATTACAGTAATTTAGAATGAAATTTTAAGGGATTTGATATATTTTAGGATATTTGATTAGATTTCAAGTAATTTTCAAATTATTTTAATAATTTAGTGTGAGCTTTTTAAGGATTTTAAATATTTCAGGGTATTTTTTAAATATTATATATATGTATATATATTTATAATTAATGTTAATATTGTAATTATAAAATACTATATTAATATAAATGAATAGTTGACTAAGTTTTAATAGAAATAGTTAAACTTTCAACTAAAACATTTAGTTTTCTGCAACAAAAAAATTTTGAATCAAATACATAACTGAAGAAAATTTTTTTTTTCAATTGTCTTCAACATGATAGTAAAATTTTAAATAAAAAAATTAAATTTTCATCCAAAAAGCTAAATTGTATACTAAAAAAAGACATTTCTAATAAAATGCATGAACTTTGCACAAAAGAAATTTATTTTCCATGAAGACTAATTTTCGGAACAAAAAATTAATGTTTAATCATAGTTAAAATTTCGACAAGATAGATTAATTTTCTACCAAGAAAGAAGAGTATTCAATAAAATACAAAAAATTTTAACTAAAAAAGATCACTTTTCATTTAAACATAGAATAGTTAAATTTCTGTTTAAAAAAAATTAATTTTTAACCAAAAAGAAAACAAATTTTCTACAAAATAGTTACATTTTCAGAAAACAAATTTATCCAACTAATTGCTGAATCATCAACCAAAAGAAATATGAGAAAAAAACGTTAAAATTCTTTGAAATCGCTCGAAATTATTGAAATTAAAATTGGTTTAATTCTTTGAAATTCCCTTAAATTATGAAAATCAGTTGAAAATTCCTAGACATTTTTAAAAATACGAGGGTGGATTGATAAGTTTCCGGCCTGACCAAGAAAAACAACGTTTTTAAGAATTTTTTTTTTTATTTCTCAACATAATCTCCTCCAAGG
>NW_022873536.1:0-1016 GCF_010883055.1 Belonocnema kinseyi | reverse complement strand
GTTTTACTTATTTTCACGATATAATACATTTTTAAAATTATTACTAGGATAAACAACTTGCATCTTGAAGTAGTTTTTAGCAAGGTTTTAACATTCTACGTGGTTTTTTTTAAATGGGATATTAGCATATAATCCACATTTACACTCAGTAAAATTTCTCCAAATACGAACTTGAAGGGAAGCATTGGTAAATTTATAATACAGAATTTTCTTATCAATTTTTGCTTAGAAGACTTATTTGTATTAAGTTAAGGAATTTAAAAGTTGTACATAGAGAATAACATTTTATTTCTAAAGGTGTTTACCGACGTTGAATGCAGGACCTAACCTCAAAATTGAATTGCCTCATTTTACTCCATAAATACTAAAATTGCATCTTTTTAAAAAATAATTATGGCCTATTAGTGTTATGAAGCAAACCTGCTACTTGTAGTAGTTTTGTGTAAAACTTTTTTTTTAAATGCTTGGGTTAAAATAAAAAAAATGAAATGAATGCTTTCTCAGGCACTTTTTTTCTTCATATAAGAAGAATACATAACCTTATTTAGCCTACTGGAATCGCAGAAGTATATGTGTAAGTGTCCTTATAAGGACAAAAATGTTGTTTGTGCACTGTACGATTTTTCGTGTAATTTGTTTTCATTTAATTGTTAAGAGAAAACGCAGTCAATACAATATTCGTTCTAAAATTTATATACACTACAAATATGATTCTTAATCTATGAAATTAGTATTCTATTTTGGATGTGAAATATTAAGAATAAAAATTTGTTTTTTAGATTCGCATTTAATCAAAAAGTCATAGCCCAAATGATAATTGTGCACTTTTAATTTTTTTAATCGGGACCAAGTCTGGAGCCCCCAATTTATAATTTTTGTTTTATAATTTTTTCATTTTACTTTTTAATTAAATTATTTTTTTTCTAATACCTATTTTTCAGTGGCAAAAGTTTCTGATTTAGAAACTCTAAGAGCAATTGCTCTTTTTCCGGAACTAGTTGCGGGTCTCATTGAGC
>NW_022873535.1:0-1567 GCF_010883055.1 Belonocnema kinseyi | reverse complement strand
TTGAAAAATCGCCGAATTACCATCAGAGAAGTTGCTGAAGATGTTGGCATATCGGTTGGCTCATGCCATGCTATCTTTTCGGACGTTTTGGGCATGAAACGTCCGGAACTTTGGAAAAACAATTCGTGGATTTTGCATCACGATAATGCACCTGCTCATTCATCGTTGCTTGTGAAAGATTTTCTGACCAAAAACAGCACCACAGTCATGCCTCAGCCTCCATATTCACCGGATTTGGCCCCCACTGACTTTTTTCTTTTCTCAAAACTGAATAGACCCATGAAAGGACATCGATTTTCAACGATTGAGGAGATAAAAACTGCATCACTGAAAGAACTCAAGGCTATACCACAAAATGATTATCAGAAGTGCTTCGATGATTGGAGAAAGCGTTGACACAAGTGCATTATATCTGAGGGGGATTACTTTGAAGGGGACAACATAAATATTGAGGAATAAATGAATATTTTTGAGAAAACCATAAAGTCACCTTATTTGTTGAACACACCTCGTATAAAAATTGCCGAAAAATAACAAATGGCGTAATTTAAAAAAAAATTGTTTAAACAAAAAAAACAAAGAATGCACACCGAGATATTTTCGAGACGAATACATATGTGTTTTTACTTTTTTTATGTGACTTTTAGTTTTTTTTAAATTAATTACACAGCTTTGAAATCCATATCTACGGGCACGGAGAAACAGTGCGCTGAACAACAAATGCTCTAATTGCTTAAAAAATGGGTTTAAGAAAAAACAAAAAAATGCACATCTAGATTTTTTCGAGAGGAATGCATTGGTGCACTTGGTTTTTCGATTCGATGCATACTTTGTTTATAACAACTGCAAAACGATAACAAATGTCTTAATTGTTTAAGAAATTGTTTAAACAAAAACAAAAAAATGCACATCGAGATATTTCCGAGACGAATCCAGAGGTGTTTTTATTTTTTTGATGTGTCTCTTAGTTTTTTAAAAATTAATTACACAACTTTGAAATCCATATCTGTGGCAAACTTCAACGTCGTAAAAATTCGAGTCTTCTTGAAAGACGTTTAGAACATTTAGAAGTTTGGGTGAAACAAATATTTTATAAATTTTCGGAAAGGCTTGCAAGTTTTTTTATTATTTCTAACACATCAAAAACGACATCAATTCCTGAAATTATTTTTAACCGGCTAACATATTTCTTAAAATTTTGAAAAATCGTTTAAGATATAAAAAAATTTATAATCTTCTAAATTTTTCCAAGGAATTTTAAGAAAATAGCTGTATCTCGTTGAAATCTTTCGGAAAAAATCTAAAGTTCTAACAGAATGTAAGTTTAAAATTCGATTTGAACCTCTTCCATTCTTCTAAATATTTCTTGAAATCACTCGATTTTTTGTTGGATTTATTAATCTTTACAAATTGAACATTTTTTCTTAAAAACCTTCTACACTCTTCTTTTTAATTTTAGGAAATCTTTTGATACAGTCTGTCAAGTTAAAGCGTGGGTGGCTTTACTCGCAGTCGGTAAGGTGTATCGACATGATTTTGGTGTCAAAATATTAAGAAGAGCTCCCTC
>NW_022873534.1:0-1660 GCF_010883055.1 Belonocnema kinseyi | reverse complement strand
TTTCACTATACACATTCCAAAATCTGTTGAATCTTGACAAAATTAATTGTTTTATGCACAATAATCAAAAATAAAGTTGACCTGTTCCGGCATTTTCAAAAACAAATCCCTTGAGGGGGTGAGCTACCTCTAACATTTATACTGTTATATTTCGTTATTCCATTACAATATCTTGGTGTAAAACTCTTGGATACTATTAAAATTGTTAAGTAAAGTTGATGTAGTTTGAAATTTTCTGAAATCAGCCCTTACAAATGAATTCATCCCTAAAATTCAATCACAAGTATTATTTTTTCATTACTTAAAAATACCCTTGGACTATTCAGTGGCGTAAAACGTGTAATAATTTTAGTTCACATCCTTGGTATTGAATTCGAATTCTTTACCCCACTAATGTATCAACCCCTATTTTTCAATAAAAAAATGACACCCTTTTCAATATGAAAATACTAGTTTTTTTTGAGTTTGACGAACAAAATTTTGGCAGTATGCATAATATCCAAATACGAAATCGACTGTTCTCACCTTAATAAAAAACCTATAATAAGGGGTGAACCAGCCCCACAGGAGATATTGTCGTATCTCTATTGGTTTATTCTTTTTCTATGGGACTTTCAAAGGTAATAAAAAATTAATGATTCAAAGTACAAAAAAATTTTCAAAAATTTAATATTTCAATAGTTTTGAGTTTTAATGTTACTTTTTACAATCCTGGCAATAATGATAATCATTAAAAAATGTTTCAAGCATAATGATTTCTTACACCAAGAGCATCTTACAATTACTGGGTTAGAGCAACCAGGAACTTCACAACGCTCATTACAAATATTACCAAAACTAAAATCTACGGGGTTATAAAATTCATTTGGCTTTGATTCAACGTAGCCACTTTTATACCATGAATGTTTGAATAGGTTATTGTATCGAGGAGATGACAATTGATTATGTACCAAGGATTGGAGTTTTATAATGTTATTTCTTTTATGAAAATCTATATCCTCATTCATTAATGTTACACTATCCTCGAAGCGACGGACGTAATTTTTCCACACTCGGAGGCCGAAAGCATCTTGTAAGTGAATTTAGCCTGTTGTTCCTTTTGGAATTATTTTTACATCAACAATTTTGTTTGGAGGTGCTGCTTCCTTTACAGCATCAGGGCAATGCCCACTCCACAAATCAATTAATAAGACACTTGAATGCCCAACATTGGGAAAATACACATACTTCAGCCATGTTTTGAAATGTTCTGTAACCATTGAAAAAACTCATTTTTATTCACGTGACATAAGTTAAAAACTGTAATCATCAATAATAAATATCATACCTGAAGTCAGTTTGCCAGAAACGGAAGGCATCACGTAAATATATGATGGCTTGAATAATTTGGATTCTACTACCAGTCCAAAGGTTCCTTTACTTTCTTTTAAAACAATGAATAATGGGGAAAGCAGTCTCCCATCACCTGAAATTAGTGGTTGAATTGTGTAACTGTGAGTCGTCGAACTTACAGATCCTACAAGACATTCAATTTGCTTTTCGCCTTCAATAGCTAGTGTTCTTCCCGAGTGCATTTCAATTTGAAATCCATTCTGATCTGAATTGTAAATTGATTCCAAACCTTTGCTTTTAATTATTTTTTTCACATCTGAAACAAAAT
>NW_022873533.1:0-1078 GCF_010883055.1 Belonocnema kinseyi | reverse complement strand
ACCATCACGGGTATACGGGCGAGTAGGGGGCGCCATGTTTCTATCAACTGATATTTCTAATGCATTGTGACTCTCTATTTCTCTCTGATATTAAGTGTTTATTATATAATTATTCTAAATATTCAAAATTATTAGTGAGTAGTTATAATGAAAACTAATTATTTATTTTTAAAATTAAAATTTTAAATATTATATCGTTACATAGCTATTTATATGATATAAATAATCAATTATGACTTATAATTTTATTACATTATCGGAAAAAGTTTTATGTTCACCTATTTTTTAATGACTGATAAGTTTTATTTATTTTAATTATGATAGAGCTAAACATTTTTCTCTTTAAAATGTTGAATGCTATCAAAATTCAAAATTCTGTAAAAAATCAAGCAGAGGATAAAGCCAATTTATCCATTTTATAAAGAATTTCGAGATTTCTTTAGAAACAAAAAAATAGTATATTGTCAATTATAATACATTAAATTTGTCTCTGAAACGCTAAAATTAAGTACCAACTCTGTTTGGCGTGATTGTCGGTATTCTATGTACTGAATTTAAAAGTAATATAGGTCATTGTAAAGGAAATTTAGTTTGTCATAAGAAGCTCAAAGAAAAAATTTTATTAAAAATTTTTTTTATGCTGAAAATACAAAAAATGTAAAAAAGTGCTTTTTCCAAACTCGTCAAACTATTTTCATAATATGATATACCCCAGGAAATAGCTAACAAAATGCAAAATAAAGTATTATTTTTAATGATAAACTTCATTCTATGTTTCCGAAGTATAAATTTACTGCTATTTAGATATATTTAGTTTTTGCAGTAGTCACAAACATTTTTGTAACCAATTTCCCCCGCGCAACCACTGTGTTATAAAAACCACAGGTATCTCATATTATGAGAACAAAACCGTGCAACTATGCACTTACTATGTCTGACCTGTACAATGAAAAACTTCAACAATATCGATATTTTCGTACTTACCAGGTGTATACATATGAAACCGGTATTTTTTCAAGAAAAAAACACATTTATTTCAAGAGAATGATAACAAATATTTTATTCAAAGTATGCGCCC
>NW_022873532.1:0-1439 GCF_010883055.1 Belonocnema kinseyi | reverse complement strand
TCTCTTCTCCTTGTTTAACCAATAGCTCTAACTCTATGTCCTGCCACTCCATAACCCCTTCTCGAATATTACATACCGTTCTCATTTTTCTCCTTTCTACCTCCCATTTTGAATTTCCTACATTACCTCTCGCTTCATTGTTCCGAATTTCACCGAAACATGCTTGCGCAATTTTACTTCCCTCTCCCCTTTTTAGCTTCTCTTCAAACCTCCAGGCTCTCTTAATTTGTCCAGTAACCATATTTTCTCTTCCTAACTCTTCTTTTAACATATATCCTGGGCAACTCCAGCTAACCCCCATAACCCACCTCAGGAATCGCTCATGCATACTCTCTACTTTCCTATGTTCCTTCCATCCCCAGATCTCCACACCATAACACAACATCGCCCACACCAACGCATCAAACAACCAGACCCTCATTCTCCAATCGTTCTTGAACCTTCTCTTTCCTATACCCCATACTTGTTCCATTACTTTACTCGCAGATTCAATTCTTTTCCTCACGTGCAGCTCGTTTCCTCCTTTTACCTCAAACAAAAAACCTAGGTAACAGAACTCCTCCACAATTTCCACTTTTTGTCCGTTCATCTTCCAAACGTAATTTATTTTGCTCTTTCTATTTCTGAAACACATCACCTTTGTCTTATCTACGTTCACCGTCAGCTCTTTTGTTCCCACATACTCTTCGAAGATTCTCACCATTAGGTTCAATCCCCTTCTCATCATCTGCTAATAGAACTACATCGTCCGCGTATGCTAGTGAGTATAGTTTGCTATTACCCAAAGCCGTTCCTCCTTTTCCTTTCTCCTTTAGCTTCTCCTCTAAGTCTGCCAATAGGATATTAAATAGTAACGGCCTCAAAGGGCACCCTTGCCTTAGACCTCGGCTTGTCCAGAAAACCTGCCCTTTTTTCTTTCCTATTTTCACCCTAATCCTGGTTTCAGTAAAAATTTCCTTTATCCTATCCACTAACTTTTCCTCTACACCCCTCTCTTTCATTTTCTGCCATAGTACTTTTCTATTCACTGAGTCAAACGCTGCTTTGAAATCTACGAACAAAGCGACTAGTCTCCCTTGCTTTCTCCCCAAATTTCTGTTAACTAAATAGTTAAGTACGTAGATGTTGTCTATAGTTCCCATTCCTTTTCTAAAGCCCGTCTGATTATGTGGGATACTTTCTTTTTGTTCTACCTGACTCTCCAACCTATTTCTTAAGATTTCTGTATATATTTTATAGCCGACTGACATGAGAGTGATCCCTCTGTATTCCTCTACCTTCTTTCCTTCCCCTTTCTTGACGAGCGGTACCACCAGTCCCGTCGTTCACTCTTCCGGCCAACCTTCCCCTTTCCATACCTTGTTGCAGATCTTCCACATCCTATCCCTAATCCCTTCTCCTCCAAACTTCATCGCTTCGTTCTCCATCCCATCTTCTCC
>NW_022873531.1:0-1622 GCF_010883055.1 Belonocnema kinseyi | reverse complement strand
GGGAACAAAAGAGCTGACGGTGAACGTAGATAAGACAAAGGTGATGTGTTTCAGAAATAGAAAGAGCAAAATAAATTACGTTTGGAGGATGAATGGACAAAATGTGGAAATTGTGGAGGAGTTCTGTTACCTAGGTTTTTGGTTTGAGGCAGAAGGAGGAAACGAGCTGCAGGTGAAGAAAAGAATTGAATGTGCGAGGAAAGTAATGGGCCAAGTATGGGGTATAGGAAAGAGAAGGTTCAAGAACAATTGGAGAATTAGGGTCTGGTTGTTTGATGCGTTGGTGTGGGCGGTGTTGTGTTATGGTGTGGAGATTTGGGGATGGAAAGAACATAGGAAAGTAGAGAGTATGCATGAGCGATTCCTGAGGTGGGTAATGGGGGATAGCTGGAGTTGCCCAGGATATATGTTAAAAGAAGAGTTAGGAAGAGAAAATATGGTTACTAGACAAATTAAGAGAGCATGAAGGTTTGAAGAGAAGCTAAAAAGGGGAGAGGGAAGTAAAATTCCACAAGCATGTTTCGGTAAAATCCGGAAGAATGAAGCAAGAGGTAATGTGGGAAATTCAAAATGGGAGGTAGAAAGGAGAAAAATGAGAAGGGTGTGTAATATTCGAGAAGGTGTTATGGAGTGGCAGGACATAGAGTTAGAGCTGTTGGTTAAACAAGGAGAAGAGAGATGGACAAAGATTACACAGGCCCACAAAAAAAACAAAAGTGTCTGTGCAATTGACCAGACCTATATATTCTTATGTATTTTTCGACGCTAAATCCGAATTTGCAATAAAAAAGTAGGGTCCAGCTACTTTTTTATGGGGTTTTGCTCGAAAAACCTCATTTTTTACGGCTTTTTCATGGGTTTTTTTTAAATAAAAAAAAATAAAGAAAAATTTTATTTTTTTGACTTCAGAATCGAATTCTACGGGAAAAAATACATCGAAAACTATGTTTTGTTTTTTTTTTACAAAAATTTCAACCCACCATACGGCGATGAAAAGGCAGAAAATCGCGAAAAGTGAAAATTTGCTTCAAATTTGATTAGAATGACATTAAAATCAAGTTTTACGATTTTAAACCGATTTATAAACATTGAAAATACTTTACTGGGGGTTTTTGAGGTCGCTGATCACGAATTTTAAGTCATTTTTTTCAAAAAATAACTCCTAGCCGGCGTAAGTGGACAATAAACGTGATAAATCGATATTTTTTTCAAAAAACGATGTTTTGGATACTGTTCTGGAGGTTTTCCACTACATGAATCACAAAACTAGAACTTTTTTCGACCCTTGATCATAAAGTAAGACTTAGAACCTATGTATAGCGATATTCATGAACTCCATTATAATATTTTTAGCTTCTTTTAAGAAGTGTCTTAGAGTTTTAATGGGTTAATCAATTGAGTTTGTAGAATTTTCGCTAATACTTCGCAACTTCGATAGTGAGATGTTGGATGCTAGATATTTGCTAGCGTTTTCAGGATTTTTCCCATGGCTTTCAAACGTCTGGAAATGGTTGCCTGGAACACATTTAGTTGTTCTGCGAGCTGTTTTTGCGTCTGACCATCATCTTCATCCAGCAAAGCCTGCAATTCGACGTCCTCAAACGATTTCGGTGGTTTGCCGC
>NW_022873530.1:0-1781 GCF_010883055.1 Belonocnema kinseyi | reverse complement strand
AAATTTCGTTTTAAAACACTATAAATCTGTAAAAGTACATATATGTATTTAAGCTACAAACTGTATATTAATTAATACAATCTGTAACTGATAAACATATGTTATAATAGTTACTTAATTTTAGCGTTTTCGAGAAAAATTTAAGGTATTATAATTGACAATATACTATTTTTTTTGTTTCTAAGGAAATCTGAAAATACTTTATAAAATGGACAAACTGGCTTTATCCTCTGCTTGATTTTATACAGAATTTTCAATTTTGATAGCATTCAACATTTTAAAGAGAAAAATGTTTAGCTCTGTCATAATTAAAATAAATAAAACTTATCAGTCATTAAAAAATAGGTGAACATGAAACTTTTTCCGGTAATGTATAAAAATTATAAGTCATAATTTATTATTTATAGCACATAAATAGCTATGTAACGATATAATATTAAAAATTTTAATTTAAAAAAAAAAAAAATAGTTTCCATTATATAACTACTCACTAATAATTGTGAATCATTAGAATAGTTATATCAGAGATGAGTGTTATATAATAAACACTTAATATTCGAGTGATAAATAAATATGCAGTACATCATTTACATTTATGGTAACTCCTGTAATTGTAACTGTGGTGGTAACTCATTTTTAAAATTCTGTAGCTTAAGCAATTACCGATGCGGAACGTCTTAAAATGCCGAAAACTGCGAAATAACTCCGAGGAGTTGACCTACAAACCAAGAGGTCGCATTTAGCAGTCAGATTTTGACGGTGTCTCTTATTCCATTACATGGAATAAGCCAATTTTCATATGAATGGCCAATTTTCATATGAATAGGCCAATTTTCACATGAGATGTTCGTCCGATGATGAGGAACGTAAAAATGGGTGCCTGGCAGGTGTGAGTGGATGCGTTCACCTGTGGCGACCTGTCAAAGGTGCGAATTTTTGGCAGTTAACTTACGTGACTCGGATAAGGTTGAAAATTGGTGTACATGTAGGGCTGACATAAGAAATAGCACCTGCGCATTGCCAGGCACTTATCTGGATGCAAAAGTGTTGCCAGGCGGCTTCGAAGTCGCCGGACTCTCAGGTGAAATTTCTTGAAATTGATTTTACAGGAAAAAGTTTGAAACAAAAGTTGGTCCACTCCCGGAGATTCATATTTTCATTAGTATACAATTTTTTGATAAAATTGATATATTTGGAGAAAAAATCGATTAAAGAAATACCATAACAATAAAAAGCCCTTTTTATTGACAACAAGTGATTTTTTCGAAAATTATTAAGAGACAAAAGGTACTCTATTACAGGTATACTCCAAGATGAATAAGAAGTACTTGTTCAAAATGTTAATAGTTACCAAGTTATTCGCATTTTTCCTTCTTTTTTGCATTTTTTCAATCACCTGCTGTATCTTTAGCAATTTAAAAGAAGGTGTGCTCAAAATTAGTACACGAATAAAGTAAGTCTGGTGCAATGAATTGGCGTCAGCCACTTTCAATTAAAACAATAACTTATTCTGCTATAAATAATCATAATCAGTGTCACGTTCTCAGCTTCTGATTATCGTAGAAAGTTGTAATAAAGATGAATATGATTATAAAAATTAAACAACAAAATCGCTTTACTTTAAAATAACCATTATTTCTTATTGTTAAAGTTTATGTTTTGTCGTCGAGATACGTTCAATCTTTATTACCGTGACGAATGTCAAGTTTCCCAGACCCAGCGTGGGTCATTGGCGTAGGCATCACAAATTCTTGGTGGTGCATTTTTAATGCAGTTCTATA
>NW_022873529.1:0-2195 GCF_010883055.1 Belonocnema kinseyi | reverse complement strand
CGAGGATAATAACTCAGGTCATATTCAGAAAAATCCAGGTTAAGTTTTAAATCCTACAATAATTTTCACGAACCCTTAGAATTAACTTCTAATTATTTTATCAAAAACATTTCAAAGGTTGGCAAATAAAATAACCAGACCATTTTTTAAGTGATAATAATCACTCAGGTCGACTGCACAAAAATCCAGGTTAATTTTTCTAATCCTATAATAATATCCAAAACCCTTTAGAATCTACCCCTAGGTGTATTAAAGAAAACCTTTAAAAGGTTTGCTAATTAACAAAATCGATACCATTTTTTAAACGAGGATAATAACTCAGGTCATATTCAGAAAAATCCAGGTTAAGTTTTAAATCCTACAATAATTTTCACGAACCCTTAGAATTAACTTCTAATTATTTTATCCAAATCATTCCAAAGGTTGGCAAATAAAATAGCCAGACCATTTTTTAAGTGAAAATAATCACTCATGTCACCGTCATAAAAACCGAGGTTAATTTTTATATCCTACAATAATATTTAACAACCCTCAAAATCCACCCTCTGAGTATTTAATGCAAACGTTCCAAAGGTCCGAAAGTAACATAGCCGGACCATTTTTTCAGTGAAGATAATCAGTCAAGTAAAAAATTTACAAAAATCCATGTTAATTTTTTTACGCCAACAATAATATACAATAATCCTTAAAAATCTACCCCAATGAACTTTTAAACTCAAATGGCTGAATTTTCAAACAAAAATATTAATTTGTACTGAAAAAGATAAATTGTCAATTTATTTAATTAAATAATTTATTTTAAAAAATAATAATTTTATTACCAAAAATACAAATTTTTTAAAAATACGAAACAAATACATTTGTTTTAAATAATTGAATTTTTATTTAAAACAGATTCAAGTTGACTTTTTAAAATCAAAATCTGAATTTTTGAACAAAAAATAAGTTTCTACAAAAAAATGTGAATATTTAATCTGAAAAGACAAACTTTTCGAACAAAATGGGTGGAAATTGTATTTCTCCAAAAAAGATTCAAATATTTATATTAAAAAAAAACAAAGTTTCCAAATAAAGAAAAGAATTTCCAAAAAAGTATTCATCAAAAAAATATTTCAGTTAACTTATCAGCAAAAAATATGAATTTTAAACAAAACAACAATTTTTCCCGAAAAGAGCTGTATTTTTAACCCATAGAGACAATTTAAAATAAAAAGTTGAACTTGCAACCAAAAAGGGTGTCTTTTAAAATAAATTAAATTTTAACCAAACAATAAAATTTATAACTAAAAAGATAATTTTCGGAACAAGGTTTTGGCGAATTTGCAAAAATTACTTTTATGATTGAACGAACAAATATAATCGAGGCTTTATTGAAATTGCACACCTTTTTTTTAATTGGGTTTAAAACGTTTGAAACTGGAAAAATTTTTAACTGGAAATTGTGCCAGTTTTGAGTATTTTAATTTGATGTTTAAAAAATTCGAAGTACTAAAAACCGACTTCAATTGACATAAAAAAAATTATGGTGACTGGAAGAAATTCTGCTTTAAGGTCTCAAAATTGTAATTTTTTTAGAGTTCATTAATTTTCATATTTAATTTAACATTTTATAAAAGGCCAATAAAAAATTTTAAACAGAAAGGTTAGTTTATTACCAAAGAAGGCGAATTTTTAACAAAATTCAAGAATTCTGAACCGAAAAAATTGAATTTTTAACTGAAGAAATAAATTTCTTAACGGAAAGATTAATTTGCCACCAAAAAAAAAAAACAAATTTTAATAAAATTATAGAATTGAAAAAAAGTGTAAATTTTAAATAGAAAACTAAATCTTTAAGCAGAAAGATTGATTAATAAACAAAAAAGACGAATTGTTAATGAAATTGAAAAATTCTTAATCAAAAAGTTAAACTTGCAACTAGTAACATAAATTTTATAATAAAAGGATTAATTTTCCATCGAAAAAAAACGAATTTTTAAACAAATTTAGTGAATTCTTAACCAAAAAGTTGCATTTTTGAAGAAAAAGATTAATTTTTTATCAAAATGAGGAATTTTCAAGAAAATGCATCAAGTTTTACTCAAAAAGTTAGATTTTAATTAAAAAAGAAAAATTTTCAAACAGAAAGATTAATTTGCTATTAAAAAAGGCTAATTTGTAATAAAATTCAAGAATTTAAAAAAAGTGTAAATTTC
>NW_022873528.1:0-4733 GCF_010883055.1 Belonocnema kinseyi | reverse complement strand
TCCGAAAACGCACTTTTCTGAAGGATTAAAAAAACTTGAAAAGCGATTGACCAAGTGTATAGAGCTCCAAGGAGATTATGTTGAAAAATAAAAAAAAAAAAATTACCCAAAAAAAATTGTTTTTATACTTCATTCTAAGGACTTATTGAACTACCCTCGTACACAAGTTGTACGTCCAAAGTTAACGTTTGTAAAACGCTGTGTTCGTTAGCATAGTCGGAGTTTCCAATGCTTTCTGCAGGTCAAAAGTGAGTACGACAATTTCATCGTCAACTGTTGCTCTCTCGACATCTTCGTCAAATTCCTCTTTGACTTTTTGCGCAAGCTGATGGTGGTTTCGTTGGTCCTCTTCGATCTTCAACCTTTCGTTTGGAGTTAATTTCGTGATCTTTAGCATAGCATTAAAGGCATCGAAAGTCTTGCACATATCGGTATGTCGTTTCTTATGAGACAAATTGAAGTCACTGTTGAAGATTTGCCGAAAAGTTTTTTGAGATACAGGCATTGTATCTTTGGCTTGCTTCGGCACTTGCTCGGATCCAGGCTACGTCCCTTACAGTGACCAAGAATTTGGCTGCTTCTTTTTCTGCTCTTTTTCGTGCCATTTACGTACGTATTCGTCGTAAATTTTCTGCAAATTGAGTCCTTGCTTCAAATACTTCTTTTACGAAGAAGACCGGCCATAATGTGACTCGTAGCTTAGAAGGGAATTGATGAAGGATCACACGAAATCTTTTTCTTCATCACTTGTTTTCCATTTGCAAGGCGCACGACCTCTTTGCTCAGCAGCATCTAGGTTTTTGGCGACGTCTTTCAAGCGTTTGTACAATGTCGAAGAAGAGATTTGGTGAAGGTTGAGGAAATATGTGCGACACACCTTGTGCGAAATGTCTGCATCGTCAGTCAAACGATATTCCCAAGTAATCTCCCTGTTCTTCGTTTTTCGCCTTGACAGAAACTGTACTTTTTTTCATAGAGGTTGTAGGCTTAGAGGTCACTGATGACCAAATGATGAGAAATTTTTGTGCATGGGTGGAATGGTTGTAGTAGGCATCAAATAGTTCTTCTTGACGGAGACCATCGATCTTACTAGTGCAATTAATCTCGCAGGCAGCCAAGCTTTATTCTTGAAAACGAATAGCAGGTATCACTCTTTTTTTCTTTTTAGTGACATGCTCCTGTCCAGTTTTGAATTTTTGTTTTGCTATGTTTATTTTCCAGTTTTCTGGGTATTTTCATTTTTTACGAGAAGGTGGATTCAAATTTTCATCCGAATAAGCTGTAAATACAACAAAAGTATGATTTTGTGGGTGTTATTCTACTGAATATATATTTACAGTATGGCTTTTTTAATTGGAGAAATGGGTTAAGGTCATCTAAGGATACCGCATGATACCTGAGGGTTTATCTGACCCTTTCTTTTGTCTTGCGCTTGGACTCCCTCGATTTCGAACTTGGCTCTCGACTTGGCATTATAGTGCTTAACAGGGGGCTACCGCATACGCTAATATAGTACCACCATGGAGGTCGAGCCGAAGGCGCATTTTTGTTACGTTTTGATACCTAGTAGGCCTAGTCCACTTGTCAATGAGGCATGCATTTTTTTAAATAAAAAAGTTAATAACTATTTCCCACTTATATATTGTGAAAATACAATGTTTATAAGGCTGTGCATAAATAATGGCGGTCAAACGAGAAAATGTAACAAGTAAAAATTTTTATGTTGTCCCAAACATTCATAAAAAAATGTTAAAAAATCCATTTTATTAATTGAGGTTTTTTTAACAACAATGGTCATCAACAATAAAGATTATGCATTTCAAATTCTAATAAAGCTAATTATACTACTTATGGTAAAAGTAACGTTTTGAACAAAGGTTATCCCAAATCACTTCAAAATTGTGGCTTGTAGGGAAGCGTAGATTTATAACAAATACAATGTTTATAAGACTGCAACTAAATTATGGCGCATCAAACGAAAAAATATCATGAGAGTAAAAGGTTTCATCTTGTGTCAGAAATAATTTTTAAAATATCAAAAAAATAAATTTTGATGATTAAGGGTCTTTATTTATAAAAAATGTTATAAATACTTAGGAAAGAGGGTTTATGAACAATAAAAGATATCACTAATGGTACATACAGGCTTTTCAACAATTTTAGTGGAAATCATAACACTGGTCGGCATGAATAATTTGTACTAACAAATTAAAACTCTAAATAAGTTCCTTTTAAAAGTAGATATTTTTAACAACAATTCACGGAGAAAAATTTTAATTCGATAAAAATATTACTTTTAGCTTTAAAGATGTCTAATCTCGACACAGAAAATGTTCCTGTTTCAAAACTTTTCTGAACAATGCAGTCTACTGGGGAACACGACGTAAAAAGAAACGCGTCTTCGACTCGACATCCATATTGGTGCGGTACAGAATTTAATAGAGATTCAATTTAAATTTATCATAACAGCGTATACGGTAGCCGCCGGTAGAGCACCATATTGTCTAGCCGTGCGCCGGGCACATATTTAATTTTTAAATGTAAATTATAAAGTATAATTTTTTGTCTCCCTCTTCGCTCTTTTTTCTTTGTGCTGTGAGTATAATAAGCCGATAAAACTGATTTTTAAAAAACATACTTCTTTCATTTTAAGGTTATTTGCGCCAACCTGTCGCACAAGTTACTTTTTGAAAGTGTTTTAAGATGCTGCCTTTGAAGACTTAAACAATTGGAAATTAAAAACCTTTGAAATTGAAAATGTTTGATGAAAAACATTTTTATTTTATCAACTGTATATATAAATAAATAATTTTTCAAAATTGATTTTTCCTTCAAGTACTAAAAAGTGAATAATAATTTATTTGAAGAAACGATTCTATATGCCTGCAAACATCAGCATTTACTGATTTTAACGTTAAAAATTAAACGGTTTCAATTCGAAAGTCTTAGTCACTAGAAAAATATAAACGTCTAATTAACATTTTATAGAAAATTTGCTTATTATATTACTATTACTATTTTGCAACTTTATAAACTAATAATAACTCAAGGCTTTTATTGAATTTAGAATATTGTTTCAGTCTAAAATATTTAATTTTTAACTAACTCAATTCGAAATTTTTTAAATAAAAGAAAAAGAATAATTCTTAAAACTTTAATAATATTTGACTGTTTATTAGAGGCGAATCAATTAAAAGCAAATATTTAAAAGAAGACAATTTGAATCTGAATTTTTTATAATGGAAAGTCTGGAATAGCTGCAATTTCGAAAAGCTCTTAAACTTTGCACATTACAATTTCTATTATTGCGTTTTGTTTTAATTTAGGCTAAGTCTATTCGCACCGAAGTTTACGTATGAGTAGACGAATTTCGTCGGTACACACACTTCGTTTAAATTATTTAAAATCATTTCATGTTTCAAACTATTTTTAATCTTTTAAAAACTTCTAAATGTTACTTAGAATTAAATAAAAAGTTTTCATTTGTTTTTATACATTGAGGACATTTTTTGTAACTTGCAGGGGTTTCTAGAAGTCGTAGCATAAATTAAATTCATTTCGAAGGATATTTAGAAGTTCTCAGAAAATTTTAAACATAATTTTAAATGATAAAAAATCTGAAACAACTACTAGATTTCTCTAGATTTAAAAATAAAATGTTGAAGTTTTTCAGGGTGTTTAATCAATTACAAATGAAAATAATTCACGACTAATTTAAGCTGTGTTTAGTTTAAAAAAATTTAATTTGTGATGTTTCTAACTTAAAATTCCTTAAAATAATGTAACTTTGAAAATTCTACAATTCATTGATTGATTTCATAGATTAGAGCATTAAACATGATAACGAGGATTTATATTTTTGGAACTGAATCTTTGAAACCTATAACGTAATAAAATCAAACAGTTTAAATTTGGGATTTTATCTGCATTTTGTTTATAATTGTTCAATTAAAAAGAGTTAGTACTTTCCATTTCATGCTTCTAAATTGTTGAGAATTTGAATACATAATTTTCAAATAAAAAAACTTTTTAACTTCAATTTTTAAAGTTAAAAAGACAAGAGTTCCACTTTGAGTGCATTAATTTGTAGTTCATTTATTATTTCGAATGGAAAAATGTTTAGCTTTAGAATTATAATTTTTTAATTTCATTTAACTTGAAAAATGTTTGCAAACTGGGACAGAACCAGGAAATGAGCGGGAATTTATTTCTTTGATTAAAATCTGCAAACTATTACTATTACTATTACTATTACCTTCGGAACTTTCCGATAAGCGAGTTGTGTTTGACCAATCTCGGGAACAATTTTGTACAATGAAGTACAAACATGAAGTGATTGCAACTCTAAGTCAAGACTCACGCTCAAACCTCGTTTATTAAATCTCTTTCAAAACGTAAACATCTCTTTTAATGTAACTCGAGAGGTGACCCCACCACTCCACCGATCCGTAAGGTGGGGTCTCACATTACATTTCCGCTACCTCTACCATTGGCTATACGCAACATGTGACAATCGGTGGTTGGAGCCAGAGCTGCCAGAGCGTGGATGAAATTTACCCCCACCATACCTACCGTTTGGGAGCCGCAAAACAGAAAATGCATGATTACCACTGTGAGTTCGTGTGCAAGCTGAAAATGCACGATTCGACATCGGTTTTCTGCTGAACGATGATTGCCGATCTGAAAGCTTCAGAAGACTTGGGTGGTCTTCTATTTATATCTCGATCCCCATT
>NW_022873527.1:0-1292 GCF_010883055.1 Belonocnema kinseyi | reverse complement strand
TTTAAAAAAATCATCTATTATATTGACCTTTGGTATACTTTTTAAGTGTCAGAAACTAAAGATCAAGTTCATTGGCTATTTTGGGTGAAAATTCAAAAAGTTTAAGAATTTTCAAAATTTCTGAGACATTTTTTTTCAAGATATAAAAATACCATGTACGTGTATTCGTAATAATTGGAAATTCGAACAATTTACCTTATCGACTTCTTTTCATAAAAAGAATATTACGAGAAGTATAGAATTTTCAACAAATTAAAAAAAAAATACCAAAATGAAAATTGTAAACTAACCAACGCGACACTTGAAAAAAACTGGAGAGAAGAAAAACGTTGCTTTTTGAAAGCCCTACAAGATTATCATAACAACTTTTCAAATTGTTTTGAATAATCGAAAATTCAAATTTTGAAAGCACCAAAAATAATAAAAAATCACAAATTTAATTTAGTGATCAAACTGTGCAAGATGCGAAAAAAACACAACATTAAAAATATAAGATATAAGTGTATGGATAAACGACATAAGCAACGAAAAGAATAAATAGATAAAAGTTGTTTACCGAAAAAAGAGCTAATAAATGTGTTATTAATCTAAAATGCTATTAACAATTTTCTGTGTTATTAATGTTACTAATGCCGTAGCATTTCGGAAATCTGAACATTTTTGTCGAGACATTCGATAAGCACACATAAGAAGAATACATATATAAAGAATACATAATAAGGAGTAAATGAAAACAAATTCACGAATCGGATAAAGTTTCGATGAAACCAGACATAGTTAAGGATGTTCAGAAATCATTAATTAAAATTCACCTATAAAGCACCAAGGTTCAAAATGTCATTCTTTGACTATCGCAAATTTTTTTACAATCATAAAATGTCATATAAATAAAAAGTTAAACTTCACGTACCAAAAAAATAAGGAAGGAAAGAAGATAAACAAGGCAACCTCGCAATCCCTTTAATGCATGCTTGTTTTCTTTATTTTGCCCTTCGTTATTTCTGAATTTTGTTATTCATAAAAATATATTTGTCAATATTTTGGGGTTAATTCAACAAAGATTGTCCAAATGACAAAATTTAATTTAGATTGTGTCAAAATATAAATTCAATAACAAAATTATTATGAATTGAAAAAATTGTTTATTTCAAATTGGATAAGCACGAAATTACAATTTCTCTTTAACTTTTAAAGCTAAACTTCAAATGCAACTGCACTTTCTGGTAAATTTTAGCTTTTCAATTTTCGCAAATTTCATCCTTGCGAAGGTAAATACAAAAAATTAAATACAT
>NW_022873526.1:0-1447 GCF_010883055.1 Belonocnema kinseyi | reverse complement strand
ACACGGTATATCCTCGACAAGACGATTTTTGTGCAGTTTTTCTCAATTTTGACTGTCGTCCGCAAATGGAAAATCTTTTTAAAAAATTTTTTTCATTACCTCTTGATAGCACCTTTCAAATAGGGGGGGTTAAAAAAGTCAACCACTCTTCGTTTTGGGGTAGGACACACTGTATATCCTCCCCAAGACGATTTTTTGTGCAGTTTTTCTCAATTTTGGCTGTCGTCCGCAAATGGATAATCTTTTTATAAAATATTTTTCATTACCTCTTGATAGTACCTTTCAAATAGGGGGGGTTAAAAAAGTCACACACTCTTCGTTTTGGAGTAGAACACACGGTATATCCTCGACAAGACGATTTTTGTGCAGTTTTTCTCAATTTTGGCTGTCGTCCGCAAATGGAAAATCTTTTTTGAAATCTTTTTTCATTACCTCTTGATAGTACCATTTGAATAGGGGGTGTTAAAAAGTCAACCCCTCTTCTTTTTGGGGTAGAACACACGGTATATCCTCCACAAGACGATTTTTGTGCAGTTTTTCTCAATTTTGGCTGTCGTCCGCAAATGGAAAATCTTTTTAAAATTTTTTTTTCATTACCTCTTGATAGTACCTTTCAAATAGGGGGGGTTAAAAAAGTCACCCACTCTTCGTTTTGGGGTAGGACACACTGTATGTCCTCCCCAAGACGATTTTTTGTGCAGCTTTTCTCAATTTTGGCTGTCGTCCGCAAATGGAAAATCTTTTTTCAAAATTTTTTTTCATTACCTCTTGATAGTACCTTTCAAATAGGGGGGGTTAAAAAAGTCACCCACTCTTCGTTTTGGGTTAGAAGACACTGTATATCCTCCGCAAGACGATTTGTTGTGCAATTTTTCTCAATTTTGGCTTTCGTCCGCAAATGGATAATCTTTTTAAAAAAAATTTTTCATTACCTCTTGATAGTACCTTTCAAATAGGGGGGGTTAAAAAAGTCACCCACTCTTCGTTTTGGAGTAGAACACACGGTATATCCTCGACAAGACGATTTTTGTGCAGTTTTTCTCAATTTTGGCTGTCGTCCGCAAATGGAAAATCTTTTTTTAAATCTTTTTTCATTACCTCTTGATAGTACCATTTGAATAGGGGGGGTTAAGTAAGTCACCCCCTCTTCTTTTTGGGGTAGAACACACGGTATATCCTCCACAAGACGATTTTTGTGCAGTTTTTCTCAATTTTGGCTGTCGTCGCAAATGGAAAATCTTTTCAAAAAATTTTTTTCATTACCTCTTGATAGTACCTTTCAAATAGGGGGGGTTAAAAAGTCACCCACTCTTCGTTTTGGGGTAGGACACACTGTATGTCCTCCCCAAGACGATCTTTTGTGCAGTTTTTCTCAATTTTGGCTGTCGTCCGTGAATGGAAAATCTTTAAAAAAAATTTTTTTCATCACCTCTTTAAAATACCTTTC
>NW_022873525.1:0-2035 GCF_010883055.1 Belonocnema kinseyi | reverse complement strand
CAGTTATTGCAAGTTCATAACAATGAAAGGGTCATTCGTGGTAGGTACACGAAAGTCGAGGAAAGTAGCCTTCTGCTCGCAGCGGGGAGCCTGCCTCGGAGCGGCACCCGGCCCGGGGTGGCATCCTGCTGTCGCCGGCAGCCTCATCGGCCGGCGGCACTAGTTTGGTAATCGCTGCCCTAGGGGGGAAGCCAGCCAGGGCCCAGCTCCTCGGCAGCCCCCCCGCTATGAGAACCCTTTCATTGTCATGCGATTTAAGGCTGTTCCAATAACTAAAATCCTAAAGACGTGGCCCAATTCAATTCTAATTATCTGAATCATTTGCCTGATATAATTTAAAGAAAATGAAAAAAAAGTTTATGAAAATCGGTTAACATTTCGAATAATTAAGCACATCTTTAAGGGCATGTGACACAGCTAAATACCTATATTACCGACCACAGTTTTTCAGTTCACTGAATGTTTTTTTGAACCTAAGAACTTTTTTTGTAAATAAAATATCGAGCTGAAACTTTGGGAAATGTATTAGAGTACAATAAAGTACGTTTAGGTACTGCATTTTGGTAGGAACTTCACTGAAAATTATTTCATCTTTTTTCTGAACCTCAACATTTTTTGAACGTTCGAACTTTTTTTATACATAAAATATCGGTCTCAAACTTTGAGAAATGCAAGAGCCGAAAAAAAGTACGTTTAAGTACAAAGCTTAACAATAAAAGATGTATAAAAATATATATTTAACAATCAATTCCAACGGCATCAGCCGGTAACGTTGTACACGAAAATACGAACCCTCTAGAGCCTCGTCTAGTGGCCGCCAGGTTTCGTATTTTCGTGTACAACGTTACTGGCTGATGCCATTGGAATTGATTGTTAAAATATATTTTTTTGCATCTTTTATTGTTAAGCTTTGTACTTAAACGTAGTTTTCTTTCGGCTCTTGCATTTCTCAAAGTTTGAGACCGATATTTTATGTATAAAAAAAGTTCGAACGTTCAAAAAATGTTGAGGTTCAGAAAAAAGATGAAATAATTTTCAGTGAAGTTCCTACTAAAATGCAGTACCTAAACGTACTTCATTTTACTCTAGTACATTTCCCAAAGTTTCAGTTCGATATTTTATTTACAAAAAAAGTTCTTAGGTTCAAAAAAACATTCAGTGAACTGAAAAACTGTTGTTGGTAATATAGGTATTTAGCTGTGTCACATGCCCTTAAGTACATGCAAAATTACAAGAACTGTCAACTGGCATTGAAGATATTAACCGATTTTCATTAACTTTATTTTCATTTGCTTAAAATCAGATTAGGAAATTGATTCAACCAATTAAAATTTAATTTATTGACATTTTAACGCATATTAATTTTTCTCAACCGTTCTAATTCTCTCGCGTGAAGCATGAAACCTCCCGCATGACCGAGAGTCAAGTATCCCCCTTGGGTTCTAGTAGAGTAGTACAGCGATTCCCAAACTTTTTTTGCAGTTTTCAGAGAGGAGCAGGTCCGCCATCCTACCATTTTTTCCCCTCTACTAGAACCCAAGGGGAATACTTGACTGTCAGTCATGCAGGAGGTTGCATGCTTCACGCGAGAGAATTAGAACCGGTTGAGAAAAATTCAAATGTTTTAAAATGTTAACAAATTAAATTTTAATTAGTTGAATCAATTTCCTAATCTGATTTTAAGCAAATGAAAAGAAAATTGATGAAAATTGGCTAATATCTTCAATACCAGTTGAATTGAGCCATGTCTATAGGATTTTATTTATTGAAACAGCCTTAAATCTCATGACAATGAAAGGGTCCTCATAGTGGGGGGCTGCTTAGGTGCTGGGCCCGGGCTGGCTTCTCCCTAGGGGGCTGCCCGGCCCGGGGTGGCTTCCGCCGACCGCGGTCGGGCCGCCGCACAGTGGGGTGAAATCGGAAAACGAGGTTCAAAATGACATTTAGAACGCAATTATGCACCGATTTTAGAATTTTTTTTTAAATTCAGAACTAAATTTTTCAGAAAATGGTGAGAGTAGATTTTTTATTTTTT
>NW_022873524.1:0-2334 GCF_010883055.1 Belonocnema kinseyi | reverse complement strand
ATTAAAATTCGAAAATTTTTTCTAAAGCCTCCAGGGGACTTCGTTTTCGCACGAAAAAATTTTATGTGCCCTTATTGCATCCGGACCCACAATTATAGAATTTTTATTGTATTCAATTAAAAACGCTTGTAATTTAAAATTGTAATTGAATTTTGAAGGCTTTAAAAGTCTTGAATCTTTAAAATGATTGAACATTTTCATTTGGAATTTATGTTATTTTTAAAACATAATTCTAAAAATATTAAACATTTTCAAGTTAATTTTTAAAATATTCGTTTAATTTTTTTTTAACTCACCCGATTTACAAAAATATTTTTGCTAAATGCTTTATAAAATGTTCACTACAATAAATAATCCAAGAGCGCATAATAGTAAAAAAGCAAAACAATTTTGCTGCTTTCACTAATATAAAATCAACTTTTTTATTTTTATCGCGTACTATTAGCACTATTAGCACTATTAGTACTATTAGCACACGTTTTATCGTAGCACCCATTTCGTCTGGTATAAATTATCTGGAAAATTTTCATTTACTTCATTTTGTGATATACTTTATTCAAAATTGATATTCTTCCAAAAAAGTGAATAGCTGTTTTTAAATAATTCCCGTCATACAAAAGTCCTGCCATCACATGCCAAATTCGAAGTACCCCATTGGAACAATTGGAAATGCAAAATGCTTAATTGTTGTCAATCGTTTTGGCACAATTAAGAAACACGATTCGGAACGATTAAGATATTAGTTATGTTGTTTCTTATCTATCTCAATTGATTATTTCTAGAAGGGAAGATTGATTTGCATATTTCATATATTTTAAATAAACGTCGTATAGTTTAAATAAATTATCGACACGACTTATGCAAGTTCAAATAGTAGAGAGTTGTTACATGTTTTGGTATTTTGAAAAACAGAGGAAAAAATGTGCACAAGTGTGCCATATTTAAAAGTTAATTTTGGATGCGAAAAATGTACCAGGTACAGAATTAAGCGTAGAAGGACACAATTCTACTCAAATAAAAAGTGGGCTGCAGTGTCGCAAGGAATAGACAAAGGCAAAAATAACTAATTATTTGAATAAAAAGTGGGCTGCAGTGTCGCAAGGAATAGACAAAGGCAAAAATAACTAATTATTTGAAAGGTGAGGTTACATGATATTTGAACCTCCCTTTTCCCCAAAATTAACGTAGCCGTCGGCTAAAGACGAAGTTTGCGATATTTTCTACTGAAATAGATGAATTTTCAACACAAAGATATGAATTTAAAATCAAAATTAATTTCCAAACAAACCTTAGCATATAAAAACTAAATAGATAAACTTTCAAATAAAAGAGACCAATTTTCCCAAAAATCGTTTGAAATTTAAGCAAATAGTACAATTTTGAAACAAAAAGATTTATTTTTTGGAAGACGGCTAAATTAAAAAAAAGGTTCTTTTTAAACAAGAAAGATAAACTTTCAACCAAGTAGAAGGATTTTTCAATATGAATTTTTAACAGCATAGTTACATTTTTGACAAAAAATGATGACTTTCACCTAATAGTTAAATTTCCCAAAATTAATTCGATTTTTAACAAAATAGTTGAATTTTTAATCAAATATTTGAATTTTTAGCATAAAAAGGTACATTTATGATTGAATGATCAAAAATTCAAACAAAAATATTAAAATTCAAATATTTGAATTTTCATGACAAACAGACAAACTTTCAATCAAGAAAGCTGAATTATTAACAAGCTAGTTGAATTCCCAACCAAAAAGTTAAACTTTTAACAAAGATGAATAACTTTCAACCCAAAAAGATGGCTTTTTAAAAAAAAGGGACTTTCCTACCGAACAGTTGAGTTTTCAACGCAAAAGATTAATTTTTTATTGAAAAGGACGAATATATTTCACTCAAAACAACAATTATTATCTACCCAAAAAGACAACTCTTCAACAAAACACATCAACTTTCTATCAAATAGTTTAATTTTTAACTTATGCAATATACACTATAAAGTTTTAACCTAATAGTTTAATTTTCTACATAACTGTTTGCTTATGGAATATCAAGCTATTGAAATTTCTTTGTAACGATAATAAATATTATTTCAATTAATCGAAAATTATACATTCGGAATCAAAAAATTCTGCATGGGTTCCCGAGCCCACTTTTGGTTTCGTATCAAGACTTTTTTTCTGTGGAGAGAATAAATTGGGCGAAGTATTGCGTATCGTCTCTTTAATTAATGTTTTAAGTTTAACTGCATCACATGTATGACTTATGGTATTAATTATATGTCAATTAAATATACTGAAATAAAATTATTAAATTTTTATTATAGTACCAAAAC
>NW_022873523.1:0-2037 GCF_010883055.1 Belonocnema kinseyi | reverse complement strand
ATTCGGTTCGGTTTTGATTCCTCTAGAATCAAACTGAAGAGCCTATGACAAAGCCACCAAACGCGTCCTCGGGTTGCGGATAGAGGGTCCCTGTACCAAGGGTTTCTGCTGAATATGGCTACAAAAATAAATAGGCAGTCGCGGAAAATTGTCCAGGGGTGGTCCCGAAGGAATTAATCCCCAAGCGGAGGTGTGAAAACCGTGCCGAAAGCTGAATGGCACCTGGGTGAGGTGTCCAGAACGGTGACTCTGGGATACCGGGCGACCTCTCAGAGTACGCAGCCTTATCCTTGCATGCGGGGCTCTACAAGGATGGACGAACCCCTTTCCCTAGCTTCTCGTGGGAACAACAATGACAACACCAAACATAGTTGTAGTATGTGCGGTTCAAATAACAGAACGCGCAGGGCTCCCGACAATGGGTCGGCCAACAATGCCGACCAATCTAGAGATGGGGGAGCCAATGAAAATGGAGTCAATGCAATGGATCGGCGGGATCTCGTGGCCTTTGGGTGGACGGAGCGACTGAATCACGACTTGCTAGACTGCTACGATGCGAGTGTGGCCCGTGAACGGGGTTACATGGCACGGCTGCATGCTCTGTGGTGCGAGAAACACCCGGAGCTATCGCACTTTTCGCAGCAACGGCTGCGAAACCATGCTGAACTACTCCGTAAAAGGGGCTCTGTACGCGGAACGCCTACTCTACCACAGCTAGAACAAGCCAGCAACAAAAAAAGAGAGGCGACACTAAGATCAACCGCGGGCAGGCATCCAATAGATGAAGAGCGATGCTTTACGACTTGGAGAAACATCAACACCAAGGTTTCTCTCAAGCCTAAAGATCTGGCTGAAATGGATGACGAGCTTTATGGACATTTTTCCGGTGAATCCGAGCTCTGGGCTATCAATTATTGTGTGTATAATGCAGCGAGAGCTTTGGCCGATGCGAACCGTGAAACAAAACCAACGGCTGATCATAAGACCAAAAGACGAATGCATCAACTTGCCATAAAGATAGGCTGGGCAAGACATTACGCGTCCCGCATTCAATGTGTGATTGACTACATCACATCTGGCAGGAATTTCACCACCAAGGTTCGAAAGTTCGCGCGCGAACTCCGAACCCGTTATCACACACTTAACAAGTCAAAGCTGCTGACCATCAGGCAGCATATTGTTAAGAGAATACGGATACTACTCGTATCTGACGCTAAGAGAAGTCTAGAGCGGAGGGAGAGGTGGGTCAGAGAAAATCAACAGTTTCTCTCTGACCCATCTCGACTCTTCCAAGACCCTCCAGTTACTGTCGAACACCAACCCAAACCAGAGGAGGTCGAACTATTTTGGAGAGAAGTCTACAAAGCTCAGCATAGACTGGACGAAGACTCAGAAAATATAAATAGCTTCAAGGAGTTATGTGTTGCCCTCATAACACCTGATAAAGAATGCCCACCCATCACTACCGAGGAGGTGAAAAAAGTATTAAGAGGGATGAAGAACTATTCCGCACCGGGACCAGATTGTATCAAAACATTTTGGTGGAAGAAGTTTTTTTCAACCCATCAGCATTTGGCCCGTATTTTCACCTCATATTTGAAGTCGGAAGAGCCGATTCCAGAGTGGTTGGTGGAAGGGCGTGCAATACTCCTGCCGAAAATAGGCAATTTAGCTGACCCAAAGAACTACAGGCCAATAACTTTTCTGAACACGCTTTATAAGATATTCAATGCTATCCTAAATGATAGGATTGTTCGGGCAATTAAAGCTGTGTGGCAAGAAATGTATGAACAAAGAGGCTCAAAGAAAGGCGTAGCCGGATGTCGGGAGAACCTGTTCATCGATAGATATGTCTGCAAAGATGCAGCATTCTACCAGCGTGACCTATCGATGGCCTGGATTGATTATCGGAACTCTTTCGATTCTACATTCCACAGACTAATCATCTGTCTTTTGGAAATCTTAAAGGTTCATCCGCAAATAGTTGGGTGCATAGAGAGATTGATGCCGCTTTGGAAAACCAGATTTACTATCTCA